>NC_081147.1:24833003-25133003 GCF_958295425.1 Solea solea
GTGTGTAGAACTCCAGTAAGAAAATAACAAGGCGGGTCTGTAAACAATCTGTCACACACGTCGGTAGGTCATTCACTTATGACTCAGGGGCCTGTTGAGTATGACTGGCACACTAGAAGAGCAGCATGAATTTTTAAGACCATTGACTGTTATGTATAAATAAACCTTGGGTCAGGTGCACGGGTCACACGATGTACATCTAATTACAGCGTTTGCAGTTTGTTATTAAATTTCAATTCAAATATTGAACAATTCTGTCAAATGACATGAAGCACTTTGACTTGAGGCTACAAGAGCGTTGTCCTGATAGTTAGCATTTGTTTGTTGTGCTGTAAAGTGACCCCTAGATGTTAAGGACGTGCTCAGTGTTTGTTTTTTCCTCCATGAACCTCTCTGAACTTGGCAGCATGTTAGTATTCTCAAGGTTTTTGACAAAGCCCCCAACTTCCCTGCCTCTAAAATAGCTCATATATTGTGTTGTTATCTTAATTCTTTGGCATTATTATTTCTGTGTGGTCTCTAAAATCAGTAAATGGTAAAAATTATCTCTTTAAATGGCAAATTTTGTCCATTATTTCAATGGAGCAAAGAAACTTTAGGAGAACTTGTTTTAATTAAAAAAAAAAGAAAGAAAACTTTTTAATTTATTAAAATAGTTGGCAATTAATACAGTAAGTGATTAATCATCAATTAGTAAATGAACTTCAGTCCCACAGACTATCCTTTCATTCAGGCTAATTAAGTGGCACTTCCTCTTCCACTGCCTCTTATCATAAATCTCTGGCAGGATACATCTCCCTGACCAACACTTATCGAGAACATTCAGTGAAGTGCCGTTGGCCTTAAAGCACAAAGGAGCCGTGATGGTTCCACACTTCCTCCATGTTTATGTCCTTCTTTAGACCTGTAACTCGAGATAAGGTGACCTGAGATGACTGCAGAGATATGGTAGTATGATCATTTAATAGGTTTTTAATAGCCACTGTGATTATAGTTTGGGGGGGCAACATTCAAAATGCAAGTTTTAGAGGCATCGGGGATCATAAAAGCCTGATTTATAATGTCATTACCGTGACCCTTAATAAAATTGTTAATTACAGGTCTCAGATCTTTGGTCGTGCTTTATACACAGTTTCAACTGAACACCACAATGCACAGTCGAAATGAAATTTAAATATTTTAATTTGTTTATCTGCTCCATTGATAATAAAAATAAAAAAAAAAGTGCCCCGAAAGCACATACATCAGCATATTAAATGCCTCTCTAACTAACCGTATGGACCCGGTGGTATCGTCCATCCTGGTAAAAAAACACATTCTAAAATGGTTTATAGGCTCATGTGGCCACATTTTCTGAGCTGCATGAATGCACTCCAAGGCAGTGTTGTTATACTTCTCTATGTCCATATGTTGATTTATTCATAGCCAACAGCACAGACCAAAACAGAGTTATTGCAAAAGGACATCATTACTGAACCGCTTTTATCACTAAAGCCAGTATTTCAGTTCAAACTTTTCTTAACCTCTGACGTGATTTATGCCTTATATATATATATATATATATATATATGCATATCTTACATGTCGCATCTTTAACCTTTGCAGGTTGGTCTAGACTACTCCAATCCTTACCTGAGCCCCTTTAGAGAATTCCAGCGCTGGAAACACCATCCATTTGTTGCACCCACTCTGGAGGGAGGCCATCGCATCGCATATGGGGCCAGGGCCCTGAACGAGGGAGGATTTCAGGTATTATTGACTGGACGTGGGGACATTTGTATTGTATAAACATTTGTTTTGTTTAACTTGCTTGTTTTTAATTTGCTCCTTTTACAAGAGAAAGCCATGAGCCGTGTAACAGCCTATATTATGTGATGGAAAACACACAAGTGCAGCTGTTTTAGTCTTTTGATTTTACATCATATTTGGATATAGTAAAAACATGTAGTAATGCACAAAAATCATTCAGATGCCATTCAGGTTTGATTTTATGAGCATGACAGTGTTTAGTTTGACTACAGTGGCATCCACAGTCACTGAGCTCTGAATGATGTTTGGCGGCCTGAATGGCAGCAGTGTGACGCAATCGTGTCAACATGGCCTCATCTCTCTTGAGATCTTGAAAGCAAAGGGAGGCCTCAACCAGCTGCCACTATCCTGACATCAAGTTCAAAGTTGAGGGTTTTTGAAAAGTGGAACACGAGAAAGTCTGTAGATGTACTTGATTTCCTTCCTTTCCCTCTCAAGTCTATACCAAAGCTGACGTTCCCCGGAGGGCTGCTTATTGGCTGCAGCCCTGGTTTCATGAATGTCCCAAAGATCAAAGGCACACACACGGCTATGAAGAGTGGAATGCTGGCTGCCGAGGCCATTTTCCCCAAGGTGACCGCAGAAAGCCTGGATTCAGAGACCACAGGTATAAAATTGAAGATGTGTTAATCATTTAGATCAGAGGTCTCAAACTCGAGGTCACACACGTGTGCTCAATTGATTTAATGTATGTTTTTGACATAACTTGAAGCTCACGTGGCCCTTGAATCATTTGAGTTTGAGACCCCGTAGCATATTGTCTGTATACTTTCAGATAATACTTTCTTAAAGGGGTATTTATCCCAAACTACTTTGTTATATCTCCAGATTTCTTCGTTTAAGATTTTAATTCTCTTTTTTTTTTTACCCAGTACAATACACTTGCTGATAATTCCAGTGCGTAACTTGTATAATGCTCCCCTGGGGAATTCTGAATAAGTACCAGAAACACTGCAGGTGTCTCTATTGCATGCGTGCCTTTGTAGGAACATCCAAGAGTATTTTTTTTTGCTGTAGAATCCACCTCTGTTGGAGTTTTTTGTGGGCGTGTGTGTCATTGTTTGCTGCTGTCTCACTTTTCCTGTGCTAGGTACAGTAGATGTTGTGTTTCTGCCTTGCCTCCGTCAGTCGTGTTGGCTGTAAATTAATCACGTACAATATTGTGTTCAGCACGAGAAGGTTGCCAGGCGACGACGTGATAACAAAACACCACTGTACAGATACAGTGATGGGCTTAATCAGCATTGTGTGATCTCATTTGGCAATGGTTTGAATGTAACGGATATTGATTATTATTTATTATTATTATTATTATTATTATTATTATTATTATTATTTAAAACGTAGAAACTACAGCTTTAATTGTTTTTATTTTAATTTCACACACTACACACAATAGAATATTAGTTTGCAATTGAACAAAAATGCTCCACCACTGAAATCTGATTGAGCTGAATTCAGTTTTATTTTGTGCTGCTTTTAATTAGGGATCTCTCTCGTGGAAAAAGCATCCACTCACTGGAGGCACTGTACTACAAATGTGCAGATTAATAAACATGACAACAGACCACTAAGTGTATTTTGTTTCCTCCCAGGAATCCATGTGCCTGAGTATGCTGAGAACCTGAAGAATTCGTGGGTGTGGAAGGAGCTGTACGCGGTCAGAAACATCAGGCCGTCCTTCCACAACTACTTTGGCCTGTACGGTGGCATGGTCTACACTGGAATCTTCTACTGGATGTTCAGAGGAAAAGAGCCGTGGACGCTAAAGCACTGCGGTGAGTGTTGTATAAACAGTACAGGGCCGAAAAAGAAGCTCTGCAGAAGAATTAATATTGAACAAGGACGGAGTATGTTTTACAACAAAGCTCGCGTCTGAATTTTGACGTGCTGCTAGAACGAAGCAGGTGGTGAAAGGAAAGTAGTATCAAAGGCGTGAAGGATGTGATTTTCCGCAATTCACAAACCTTTATTGAGACCGTCATCCTGTCTTGTTGCTCCAGTCATAGCTTTGCCTTAAAGAACGTGGTATAAAGAAGTAAAATCGCTGCAGAGTCCATGATCTGAGCTCAATTAGAAGAGCTCTTACTGTGCTTGTGTGGTGAGGAAACACAAGCACAGTACCATGGAGCCTGCTTCAAACTGGAACAAACTCGTACATGCAACCCCACAGAAGTGAATCACAACAACGTGCACTTGAACCACAATGCTGTAGATCAGGACGCCGCAGACCCACTCAGTGCGTACTTGTTGTTATTGGGTTACTGTGTGTAGTGATTTGCTCTCTTCTCCTGGGGAGAATCATTTCTGTGTTCACAATAATCTTGGTATACATTTTCACAAAAGAAAATGTCATGTGGCTGCAAGATAACAAGTGTCCTCCCTCCCTCCCTTCCTTCCTTCAGTCATACACTCCCTGTACAGTACAAACAAACCTGCAACTCTGTACAACCTTTAGCACTGTGACTACAAAGCTGCACCCAGTGACCAGGATGATAAAAAGTGTGACTAAATATGTTCGTTGTCAAGGGAGAATGATATTATGATGGTATAAGTACTATACAAAAGGCCACCAGTGACTTTGTTGTTTAAGAAAAGATTTCCTAACCATCCATATGTATTTTTAGGTTTTTATATTGCATTACTATGAGATATACATGAAATATGTATGTGTAAAAGAGGCTTCTTCAGGCTAAAGTCAGTAGATGTGAGTTTACTGACATTATAATTTAAGTGGGAAGTACTGGACTTGGCCCCCTGATTTAATTTATCTTAACTTCCAGGTTGGATTCAGGGAGGACACGAGAAGACTTACACCCATTTGCTGTACACAACCTATACTTTTTCACTGAGCTATTTAATAATTTAATAATAATCATAATTAATCTTTATGGTCTTTCTGTTTTTGTTTCTACAGATTAATTTCCATGTCAGTATTTTGAAATTCTGTTTAAAAATATCACCACGACTGGTGTTAATCGCCGTTTTCCCTGGGACATCTCGATATCATTTCTTTAAGATTATTACACCCACCCCCGAATGGTGGCAAAGAAAAGATGCTGCCTGTGTTTATCTGAAGCAACAAAAACGCCAGTGGGTTCCCTTTAGGTGATGGATGAGGTTGACTTATCTCGGCAGCAGAGAGATTCAACATTTCCTAACCTAACGGCTTTACTCCATCCGTCTCAGGTCTTGACGCAAACCAGCTGAAACCGGCAAAAGATTGTACGCCGATTGACTATCCCAAGCCGGACGGCAAGATAAGCTTTGACCTGCTCTCCTCTGTGGCCCTGAGTGGCACCAATCATGAGGGCGACCAACCCGCTCATCTGACCCTAAAGGACGACGATGTTCCAGTTGCCAGGAATTTGTCTGTGTACGACGGGCCTGAGCAGCGCTTCTGCCCCGCAGGTAACATAATCATGGCTTCTGAAATGCATCACCCACACAATCTAGCTCTGAGAAGAGATGGGCTATTTTCTTTTGTGGCAATGATTTGTGGCCTATGATTCCCACCAAGTTATCGACTCATAAGGATTGTATGTAGGGCACAGAGTTGATAGCATGCAATTTTCTATATATCAACTCGAATCTAGTCTCTTAAAATAGAACCTGGAACAGTTTTGATACATGTGCCTTTTTTTCTTTTCCATGACTATGAACTGTCTGTCTTTGTTTTTTGTTTTCACTGTTGTTATTGTGAGTAATAATCTCTGAAATTAAGCAAACAGATAAAGAGAGAAGATAATCAGCTTCCTGTTTACAGGCCCAGTGAACCCAGTGAACCTGAATGGTCTCAGATAGATGTTTTTGCTCCTGGAACAGAGCTCAAACAAACACCAGCACATTTTTTTCATTGAAAACATGGATGATAGGAAATACAAAGCCTCGTTTCGCCACGTTCTTCTGTGCTATTGACCAAACAACTAAGAAAGTCACTTCATCAGAGTGGAGGTTAATGAAGAAAAAGGAATATTAACCTTGTGAATTTAAAATTGACTTAATGCGGATGGCTGAACATGTAGGTAAAATCATTTCTGGTTTCTAGTGGGAAACAATTCATCAACAATTAGTTTTAAAAGGGAATAATATCAATCATAATATAATCAATTGAAGGTTTAATCTTTAATCAAATTGCTTCTTTTGTGCAAACAGTCCAACAATAGTAAAACTCATGTAGAACAGCGAACATATTCACATGGAAAGCTGGTATTTTGGTTAACTCCATCCTCGTTATCACATTCAATTTTAGTAGCAGTCATTTCTCACCAAGAAATCGGCCTTATTTGTGTATCCTTGTATTCTTTGAGTGCTGAGTTGTATATGTGTGGGTACCAGATGACTTCTTCTCATAACCTCAAACAAGTCTCCCATGTTTACCCTCTTCTTCATTAGCTTTTTTGACTAAAATGACACCACCAACTGGTTAGTGCTACAAGGAGCAGGATGCTTTTACCAATACACTGCTAATGTTTCTCAAGCACCAGTCGTGATCACACACACAAGCCGGGGACAGGAGCAGTGGGCAGCACTTATCTGTGTCCAGGGAAGCAATGGGTGTCTGGTACCTTGCTCAGGGGCACCTGGGCCCTTGACCCGTCTTGGGATAAGCTCAAGTCCCTTCCACTTGGCCTTGGGCTGCCGATGCTTGTCACTGTCTTTTATTTTTTACCTTCATCTGAGCTCACCAAGTCGGATTAGTCATAAGATGTGTGAAACTGTCCTAGTTTCAAAAGCCCTCCATAATCAGAGCTATTATCTTTCCACAGCTTATATAAACCATGATCAAAAACCTATGAAAGACTAAAGATGTGTCCACATTGCGGGAAGTAGAGGCGGCCATTGTTGCTCAGTAATATTCATAACACTTACCTCATAGTTATTTTTGTTATCCGTAACTTAAAATGTTCATATTATTGCAGTAATTGCTGCTTTTTAACTAACACAAATGACTCTAAAGCAGTGGTTCTCCAACCTTTTATACCAAGTACGACCTATTTGAGCTCTAAAAAAAGTAACACCATTATCACCAACGTTAAAATACAGTGGTGTAGCAAAGTCAGCCAAGGACTTTTCACAGGAGGCAGATTTATTTATTCCCAGTGATAAAACCTGCTCTCTCATCCTCCTCCTCTTCCTCGCATAATACCTCACACACTGGTAGATTGAGATTAGATTAAAAAGGAGTGAGAGATACTAATAAATGTATTATTATTCTACAATTTGTTTGTTATTAGTACCATTTTCTGTACACGCTGGTCAAAATTCCTCAGCTCCACTCCACTCATGCACCCTGGTATATACAGAACAATACCACCAGAGGAAGCTTGCGTACCTTTTCTTAAACAAACATCACACACAGGATACATGAAAGTAAAAAAGCAAGAATCTGCAATAAAATAATTCTGAAGGTCCTGGCTGACTTCAAATTAAATCACTAGGACAGAGTTAATATGAGCTGGATTATATTTTTAAATCACACGCATGAAATATTAAGTATTCTCCTCAGTCAAAATCACTACGATCGATTTAGCGTCCTTTTTGTCATTAACTCAACTCATTTAAAACAACCGGGGTTGACCAAAGTGCTGTACAGGTTAATTAAATTAATCTGTACAAATTAATGAAGCATGATTAACCTTCACATTGTGGGACAAAAAGTTGATGCATCTTTATTTTTAATGAAAAAAAAAGCCTCCACTGATTGAAATGGCACATTTAAACACTATCGCTATTTAAGCTGCTTGACTTGTTTGTGCCTCAACTGTTGAGACAATGAAAATAAAAATGTAACCACTTGATAATTATGAGTAAAATGGCAGCATTTCTTATCCAAACGGTGTCAAACGTTTAGAACGTCACCTGCCACGTTTGAAGCCTGTGAATTGACCCGTTTGACGGATAAGCGATGAACAGACTTTTGATGAATTCATAGAGAGATGATATATGTAGGTTAATAGAAACTGTAGCGTTAGGTAGGAACATAAGTCACTGACTTAAAAACATGCAAATGCATCACTGCTGGTGTCCCAAGTGCGTATCAAAAGTCCCAGAAGTCTAAACCCAACAGGAAGTCATCCTTTTTGAATGAAACTGCAGTGTTTGTATGTGCTGTGCTTTTCCAGCTCCCTGGTAAATGTGGCCCGTGTCATCTTAAGGTTTAAATTAAAAAGCAGAAAATGACACAGTAAATGTTCTCTCTACTCCTCGGGCCTCTCCTTACATTTTTCATCCTCATTTCCTTGTCTCTTCTCCTTCTTGCTGTTGTCCCGTTCCACAAATGTATATATTGATTGAATTTTCACCGTTGCAGGAAAAAATAACGACTTTTCTCTCCGTGTCTCCAGGTGTGTACGAGTATGTTCCCATGGAAACAGGAGACGGGATGAGATTGCAGATTAACGCTCAGAACTGTGTCCACTGTAAAACCTGCGATATCAAGGACCCGAGCCAAAACATCAACTGGGTGGTGCCCGAAGGTGGAGGCGGACCAGCCTACAACGGAATGTGAACCTCAGGATCCTCTGTTTTTCTTTGTTTGTTGTTGTTTCTAAAACCGTTTGTCTTGAAGAATTAACTGTAAGTACGATCACGGTTCACACGTTTTTGTCCAAAAATGGAGAACGAGCCTCAACTACAGAACCGAAAACAACGTACGCGTCGTCACTTATGCAGGTTTATGATAGTGAAAGAAATCAAATCAGAGAGTCGCATTTTATCGTAGTTATTAATTATTTAATTTTGCAGTGGTAAATAGAGCTAGTTTAAAATGTGCCATTCGTTATCAAGGACCACAATAAAACTGAAATTAAAGCAAAAGTCGTCAACAATTAGCCCCTGGGGTGTTTAGATTATTGCCATAATAACCACAATATGGGCATTTTAAACAGTTATTGATTTAAGGAAGTACTTGACAAACTGTAACCGACTATTTCTTTAAGATTTTTCTATATATATATGGTTGCTTTGAGGGGTGTACACATCAATACTGACACAAGTGGTTGAACTAGGTACAGTACCTGTGGTATTAAATGATAAAACAGTATATTTCGTTTGCTGAAAGCAGTGTTTACATGGAGCCTGACGTTGCCTTACATGTATAAGATCATGGTCTTTCCCATGTAGGAGAGCATACAACTTATCAAACACTGGTATTGATCAGTCCTCCGTTTGGACCGATGATAAAACCGCAAACCCTGGAGTCTGTGTCGACGCCGTCTGTCGTTATTTTAAAAACACTATTGTACGACATATCACACATTACAGTAATGAATGAACACTTGACTGCTGTCCTTTTGATTTATTTACCTCTGTATAAAACAAATGAAACGAATGGGGGGGTGGAGGGAAGGCGTGTGGCTAAGGACACTGAACGCACGCACATCATTTCACACAGACCAGTGAGCCATCCCATAAACACTCCCCAACTACACACTACAGTGAACAAACCAGTCAGAGCAAAGACAGGTGAAAACAGACCGACAGAGAAACATGACAGAAGCCGTCAACTGAAAATACTGCACATTTTCACCAGCTTCATCTCCGTCAGTGCACTTCTTTTTCTTTTCTTTTTTTTGTTTTCAAATATTGATAAATATTAATTTGTTGCATCTTCAGTTGAAATGATCAAGCAAACATTTTAGCATAGATTTTCTTCTCCTTCTCCTTCTCCTCCTGGACCTTGAGCTGAACTCTCTTCATCTCGTTGCCGATAGCTGTCAAAAAAGAAATAGTTTTATTTAGTTTCTTCCCCACGAAGTGCAACAAAAGCACAAATCAATATTTGACCTTTTAATATTAAGGTTTCAAACATTGCTTTTGATTCCCTTGTGTCCATTTAGGCATATTTTATCTGTCATTCTGCACTCGGTCTGTTTGAATATTTCACTGCTTGCTCTAACATCGAGGGGAAAGCATGATGATAGCTCTTATCTTCTAACCAGCAGCCAAATACGCTGCTTATTAAAATATCAAAAGAGCAGCATGACACTGTCAAACCAGAGAAGAGCTATGGATTTCCAGAGTGAGAGCCAGATTCTTCTTTTTTCTTTTGAACGTGCTGGAGCTGTGTTACTTCAAAACTGTTCCTCTAAACAGCCACTGTGGGTTTCACATGACACATGATGCGACTTTAGTTTCTCCGAAAAATTATAGCCACATTAATCTCGCACTGTAAATTTAAAGATATTTAAAAAAAAATTGTTTCAAATAACTACCGCAACAGGTTATAGGAAAACAGACTTAATGATGGGCAGGGCTAACACTCCACTTTTTTTTGCTTTTCCTGTAGTTCTAGTACCTGTCATGAGTGTGGCGTCCAACACAAGAATCAAACCGAACATTGTCAAACTGTAGATCAGTTAAAAAGACTTAAAAATCCTGAAAATGTGCGTTAATCTTCAACATTTAGCCCAGGAAATGTCTATAATCTCAATATTTAACAGAGGAGTCCGGTGTATTTAGCAACAGCACTGCTGAAAGCCGGCAATCGTGAGCCCAATCACAAACCCGATCAGTACTGAACTAATCTTTTTAATTAACTGATTCTAATGATTCAGCTACACCGAAAACAACAGCTTTGCTCATAACTAGTTTGTGTTTGTGTCGCGTATGAAATGAGCTAGAACTAGAACTGTAGCAGAAAAGTGCCACTAGACAAGAAATCCTTTATCAGGGATCTCTGTCTGGACATTGTAGCGTTTGAGCTTCACGTATAAACGTGATTTAATCGGCGAGCACCTGTGCTGGAAAATATTTCCGTGTCGTGTTCTGTTCTGTTCGGCAGACGCACTCAAGTAGAACACGTGTTAACTTCTGAAGCGACAGTCTGGTGAAGCTTGGCGCTGCTTCTTCAAAGTGACGCAGAGGCATGTACATGTGTAGAGATCTGTGAAAAGGCTTCACAAACACAGTGTTGAGGATAAGTTGCCCACCTTTGTCTTCTGGTGCTATTCCCTGAGCTTTCTTCAGATCAACCTGTCGGGTGAGAAGCACAGTAAAGTGGCTTTTAGATTCAATGCTCATGGATTCCATCTTTTGTAAAAAAGAAATTACTTTTCACCATTTCATAAATCAAACCGTATGAACAAGTCTCTTGCTGCATGAGACAGACCAACTATTGTGTTGTGTAGCACTTACTACTTTTATGTTTTAATTTCAGCACAAAAACAGCACATCAGATATGCTTTTAAGGACGTTACCATGGCTTTGCTGTACTCCTTCAACCCCTGCCAGGCCTGAGCTCTCCGGAAAAGTGCCTTAGTGTTGGCTTCATCCAGCTCCAGAGCCTGGAACAGAAACACGGCGAGCAGAAATGTAATTCTCTCCTCAGAGCATAGTCATTTATTCACTTTTAGGGACCTATTATGTTCCCTCCAAAATTTTTATTTTGAGTTATTTATAAAGTAAACATTGTTTAAAGCATAATAAAGCCAATAGGCTGCCAATCCCTGCCCCCATTCCCAAAAGGGAGAAAACAACAACAAATTAAAAGTGTCAGTTAATGTCATGGTATTCAATAATAATAATAATTCAATAACAATCATAACTTTATTAAAATGCCACAAATCTCAAAAAATAATGACCTCAGTTGTGCATCTATTTTCAAAAGGTGGCAGTAGCAACAGGCATTTGGTCAGTGGACTGCATGTGTGTTTGCAGAAGAACTGACATTTCTGAGGGTCAATGAATGCACCTCAGAGCTCCTTAACATGCCGAGTGGAACCTGCATTACTTTTCCTGCATTTTCATGACTAGTTTTGTTTGTTTTCTTGAATCGGACCCTCAATAGTGGCTTTAGTTACTAATAGTCAGGAGAAAATCATTTCATATCCACACATTTTCCAGCAGCAAAAGTGCCCTTTAATCGAGCCAATGTATGCTGCAAAATGTACCATCGTACCTGATTAATCGGCTAAAACAATCAATTGTCGACCTCTGGCCTTAATCTTCTCATATAGTGCTGGGGAGAGTGATAGGAGTAGTATTAACGTCTTACCTCGTCGCAGCTCTCCACAGCGTCCTGCCACAGCTGCATCTTCAGGTTACAGGCTGCCGTGTTGAGGAAGCAGCTGAGGGCGGTGGGCTTCAGCTTCTGCTGCACCTCCTCCTCCACATGATCTCCACCAACCTCCAAGTACCTGCAGGGAAACGAGTGGGATCAATGCTCCTGGTGCACTGTTAAATCTGCAGTGAGTAACAGGTGAGACACAGCGGTGGGCGAGTAAAAGGATGCTGCTTAACCCGAGGTGGTGAGTTAATGAATGTTGTTGTGAGAGTGTGCCTCTCATTTGTTCCCAGGGGTCCCTTGTGTAAGATTTAGAGTGGTTTGTTGGCGGAAATTGAATATAGTACACATAAGTATGGCTGGGTATTGAAAAAATGCGCTATCAAATTCATCAGCATTAACCAAGCAGTACACAGTCTGACTGAGATCGATAAGTGTCTCGCTTTAAGAGGACATTAAATAGACAACCAGCTAAAAATAAAGACTTTTACATGTAGAGATATTTTGTAAAAACCAATTTAACTTGACATTGTAATCAATACCCAGCCCTATCCATACGTTTGCTTGTATGGATGTAAAATCGCTTTAAATCAACAAACCAGTCAGAGTGTACGTACATTTTTCTTTATAAAGTAGAGATTTACGATGCAAACGAGGATGAACAACTTTCTTTCTAGAATGCAAAGGTCACCGTTAGTTCCTTAATCACTTCAATTCATTCACAATCAAATGGAGTCTGTGGTTTTGTTACAATCTGCACGTTCACCATTAGATGTCACTAATTCCTGAAATTAATATGCACATCACCTTTTGTTCTGAAGGTGGAGGGTTGGCAGAATACAAACTTCGTGCATTGACACAAAAAAACTTTATAAGAGGACATGTTTCGATCGGATTCACCCAACAATCATCAGATTAAAATGTTGTGTCCTCTAATAATGTTTTTTGTTGTTGTGGCGATGCAGTAAGTTTGCAGCTCTGCCTCCTTTTGTGACGGGACACTTGCACATTACCTGAGAGCTTTACTATATTTGTTGACAGCAGCGTTCCAGTTTTGACTCTTAAAAAGGGTGTTTCCAATGTTCTTCACATCCTCGGCAACAGAGAGAACCTTATCAGCCTGAAAAATAAAAAGGCAACAGGGGGCTTCAAAGACAGGACTGATGGCATAGAAAGAAAGAAAAAACCAAGACCATGGATATGACCGGCAGTGTGTGGAGAGCGCTATCCTCCAAACTTGTAACGTGAACTTTAAAGACGCTCGCTAATTCTTACATCTTTAAAGTCGACTTCTGAGTCCTCGGGAAAGTCGGGGTAGGCGTCCCCTGATCCGTCGTTGGGGGCAAAGCCCCAGCTGTCCCCGTCCTTGTGCTCACCACAGTCTCCGATGACACACGGCTGCAGAGGAGAAACGAGTCATTTACAGCAAGAAGCTTCTCAACGCCTTTTCACTTCAAGTTTAGAGTGTGGCTAAGATCCACTGATATATGTGTTTGTTCTGTGGCTGACACCCAGCTTTAGAAATTAGAGCAGTCGATGCCTGTTATTGGATACTGAAATTTATTTGGCCTATATAAAACTTAACTTATTAATTAACTAATTAACATTTAAGGTATGTATAATCTGCGTTTTGTGTCCCCAAAGCAGTGTTCTTTTATAATTTCAATTAAAAATGTATGTAGATATAAGTGTCTGAACCCAGTTTGAAATGGGTCCAGACACACATTAGAGTTTGAATATAGGTTTTTTGGGTCTTCAAAACCTGAAATACTTTCTGATTTCCCTCCATAATAGCTCTGCTAAGACTAGAAAATAATAAAAACCTAGCATATAAAGAGTAGAATAATGCACATAAATGTTGGTCTAGAAAATAGGGAAAATTAAAATAAGAAAATTGGGGACTGAGATCCACAGTGGTAAAATAGAAATTGACACTATATTGAGAGGCTGGGTGCTAAGTTTGTAAAGCTACAAATGTTTTATTTTTGAGATAAACTGTGGAGACTTCAACTTAGAATAATTACCTTTACAGGGGCATCCTCTGTGGTGTCAATTGCCTCCAGCATTTTTATGACTCCCATCCCTTTCAGCACCTGTCCAAAGACCACGTGCTTCCCATCTAAATGTGGGGTGGCAACGGTGGTGATGAAGAACTGTGAGCCGTTGGTGTCCGGGCCGGCGTTGGCCATGCTGAGCAAACCCACTTTGTCATGCTACATGGAGAAGAAAATAAGTCATTACAGCCATTAAAAAAAAGTCATAAGCAAAAATCACTCGGGAGGATTCATTTACTGTAACATATTAAGCCAAACAGCTGCTTTGACGGCAAACTGTGAGGGGGAAACGCGATGGATGAGGAATTCTTCTGCGATGGAGTAATGCAACAAGCAGTTTCACCTTGTAATGGAAGTTCTCATCCTCAAACTTCTCCCCATAGATGCTCTCGCCACCAGTGCCATTATGGTTGGAGAAGTCACCTCCTTGAATCATGAACTTCTTGATGACTGCCAAAAAAACAAATTTAATGTAAGTTCTTCAAAATCAACCTAGAGTCAGGGGTGTTTTATGTTCCCTTAACGCAAAGAACCACATGGTTTACATTTCGAGTAATATTGTACTGAACGTCCTCTCAGTTACTTCTGCACAGATGATAGTTCAGGTACGTGAACTCAAACTGCTAAAAATCTGCCTCCAAACTGAATCGTCACACAGAATGAAAGGTATTTACTTCTGTGGAAAGGGCATCCTTTGAAGTGTAGTGGTTTCCCAGTGGATTTGCCAATGCCTTTCTCTCCAGTGCAGAGGGCCCGGAAGTTTTCAGCAGTCTTCGGGGTGATGTCAGCAAACAGCTCCAGAACTATTCGGCCAGCTGTAGACGGAAAAAAAAGTTTTGGGTAGAATTTCTCTACAGAAGGACAAAGGCAGTAACTTGGGACCATTTCTTGTATTGATTTGGAACTATCTCTGCCTCCCAGGGTATAAAACTAGTGGTGGGTGGAGAAGCACTTCCTGTACCGTTTTTCTAAAATACAGAACACTCTCGCTTGAGTGACTCTGAACACTAACCCCTCTTTAAAGGTTGCTTAAATCTTTATATCTCTTTATCTACCTTGTTTCAAAGTTAGAAACATTGAGGTCCGCTCACTTTAAGATGTGCTCAGATTAAATGCTACCACTCAGTGCCCCATTTGAGCACTGAGTGGTTTCTTTAAGGTCATGATCTTATCAGGGAACATCCTTTATCATCAGACCTGCACCTTAATTGCACAGAGAAGTGCTGATCCTTACTATTTACGTTCATAAGGTAATTTGTTAGCTTTCTGCTCCAAATACCCGTGTTGAATTGGGTAAAAGGGCTTTTGTCCATTCTGTAAATTTAATCTGTTTTCTTCTTTTTGTTAATTTGTTAATTTCCCCGAGGGAACCTCCCAAAGGGATTAATAAAGTCGTCCGTCTGTCTGTCTGTCAGTCGTCTGTCTGTCTGTCTGTCTGTCTTTTCGTTAAAATTTTCCTGATTAATCGACCAGACCATAAATTTTGTGGAATGTTCAGGCCACCGTAGTTCCCCGACTGGATTAGGAGAGGGATGGGTGAGCACTGGGCATTGAATGTTGATAAATCTTACACAGAAACCTTTCAGCAATTTCGTATAATTATTAAACTGCTGTATTTAACGTCATGTAGGAGGACAAAAAGAAAACTGGCAAAACATATCGTCCAAAGAAATGAGAGAAACAAAAAACATGTCGACTTCTACGCATTTAGTCACATTTCGAGATGATGAAAAGGAAAACGACACCTGACACGGAATCATTCCAGAAGCGTTATAAATACCAGAACAATGCCAAATGTAAGAATTGTAAATTAAACCACTTCACGGTCAATTGGTGACCCAAACATGTGCTTAAACTTAAACAACCTAACCACAAAGATTTAATCATGAAAATGATTCTTCTTTTTATTTTAAATTGGCAGGTCTTGAAGGAACCCCACGTGGTTCTACACTCACAGAACAAGCGCTCTCCCTATCTCTCTATATATACGTATTTATCTAAGTCAGAACGGTTATACTATAAACGTATCCAGGCACGTACAAATACAAATATCTATATTTAATAAAACAGTCTATGTTTCTACATTGCACATGTCCTTGCAATTAAATAAATTAAACGCTACGTTTGTGTCAAGTCACAAGAAAGAGCCAGGAAGGCGCTAAGCTAACAAAGCTAACCGGCCACAGCTGAGCTGTTAGCTCACTTTAAATTTAAAAAAAGAAAAATGTGCAAACCTCTTTCTTCGCCGATGTCTACATCGAAAAAGACTCGGGGGTTTTCGGGGTTTGTAGGCTTGTCAGTCGGTATTGGGTGGGACATTTTAAGGACAAGGCGATTTAAGTCACTTGTTTCAAGTAGCCTAATATGCTAAACCCCGGCGAGAATGAACTTAATATCTTCCGGTTAGGAATCTTCAAAATAAAACCCTTTTAAATAAGAATGGCGACGTAAAGAATTTGCCACTCAACAGTTTACGTTTTAACGCCAGAATTCGATACAACACACATATAAGCAATACGAATTTAACTTAACTAACACACTACATCAGACGCAAGTGTCTCTTTTCTATCACTGCTCACTTCAAATTAAACTTCCGGTCACGGTTTTTCAGAATAATACCTTGGGAGACGTCATTACAGGGTAATTAAATAAAATGGGGCGATTTATAATATGTAATAACATATGAAAAATCACATATAAAGATAGATAATACAGAATGAAAGCAGTATAGTTAAAAACAATACACCAGGCAGAGGGGAAACTGTAAAAGAAAATACATACATTAAAATTGTGAGAATGAGATCAATTAGTTAAAAGCAAATTACTTACATTGCTGTATTGCAATAACTATTAACCAGTGTTGTAACGTAACAAGGTACACATATTTCGTTAATGTACGTAAGTACAAAATTCGCACATCTGTACTTTACTTTGTTATTGGTATTTCTAGCAACTTTTACTTTTACTCCACTACATTTCTTTGTTACTTGTTACTACCAAATAAAATTTACTTTTGATACTTAAGTACAGTTAATGTCATATATTTAAGACTTTTACTTGATATTATTTAAAAAAAAAAAAAGTGACTTCAACTTCTACCAAAGTCATTTTCTACTTTTACTCAAGTTTCCCTCTTTTAGGTAATTTGTACAACACTGCTCTTAACACATTGGGTTTCTCTGGTGGCAGAGACTCTCTAGTGCAGGTATAACCTGATAAGGTTTCTGTCAGTGAGGACGGATCAGCAGGTGCTACAGCAATCAAAAGCCCATGTCTTTGAGGGAGTCAGAGGGCAAGGGGACCTTTCATGTCCAGTGTTTCATATATATACAGTATATATGTAGTGGTCTTTAGACATAATCATCAGTTTAAGAGATCAATACTACACTTAACTTAAAGTAGAAGTCCCCTTTTTGCCCAGTCGTTAAAAGAAAAGTCAGAATCCTGCAGTGAATTGAAGCGATTGTAAAAGATAAAGTGGAGTCATAAACTCTTCATGAACTTTCACCAAGCGTGTAAGGAAACAATTTGGGGGGAGAGGGGTGTGTGGAAAAAAAATAGGTGTTATTCTTCACAAGAATCCAGGCTGTTGATGTTGGGGCGATGAAAGTGCTAAAACTACAATGTGTTAGAGGAATTAAAATATCAAACGTGAAATATCTCACCACCATCTGCTCTGTTGTCTGCACTCTGTCTTTTCCGAGTCTTAGTGTTGACTTCTCATGCTGTTAATAATGTGTCATGTTCTTTTATAGGAAGAAGAAAAATAAGTTGAAGATTGAAGACAGGGAGAGATGGCAACGACTCGTCTGGCACCATTCAGTGGTAACGGTAATAATTGGCATAACATTCTTACACAAATGAGTCACTTTCAGGGCCGAACAGACATAAAGTCTCATTTTAATTAGATTTATTTGATGTTAATGAGTTTGAATGAGGACACACACACATGCTTTTAAGAGTTACAGGCCATTTATGTTTGGAGTTTTACAATTATGAATAAAAAATTACAAGTGGAGCAGAGCATTGTTAGAGGCGGGCTGCGGCTAATGATTATCTTTATTGTCAATAAATCTGTCACTTATTCTCCCGATTAACTGGTTAGTCCATAAAGTGTCAGAAACCACAAACCAAGGACGTTTAAGAAGCTGGAAAATCAAATTATTTACTCATAATGATCAAAATAGTCTGTTTTGCTGCAGCCTTATTTCACTCACTAGTAAATATGATGGTTTTATTCTTAGCAGAGTGTTTGTTCCCAGATGTGCAGGGAAAATACTACGACAACTACAAGTGAACGTCTGCACCTTTACAAACAATCTGTTTTCTTTTGTGTTTACGCCACTGGCTCTCACTGTGTCCTGTTCCCCTGGAATGTACACAATATTGATCTTTCAACTCCTAGGCCATATGTTATTGTATTGTGAGTGAGTGAGTATAAGAGGGCCATGATTCCAGGAAACAAGTCCTTGAGCAACAAACCATCAAATGTGTCCTCAGTTACTAACGTGTGATCACATCTTCACCGACTGCAGCTGCTTGAATATTATCATATTATATTTCTCATCTTCCCTGTGTGTCACAATATTTTTTATATTATTATTTTATTTTAATATTTAATATTTTGTTTTTTTTGTTTTGGTATAATGGTGTTTAAGTGTAGGCAAGAGGTTAATAATCAGTTGTGTATTTCCATTTTATTTTAATCTTTATTTAGTCAGACAGTCTCACTGTGATCAAGAAACATTTTTCCAAAAGAGAACAAAAGAAAAGGACAATTATAAAACCCAATCGACAAACCAAGACACTAATAATGGCACAATACAATTTTAAAAAAAATCATAAAAAGTCACATAATAAACATTGTTACATGCAAATTTAACATTTTGTTTATTTATAGCTGGAAAAAAACAGTTGATTATTGATTTTTCCTCTGCAGATTATTAAAATACTCACATTTTGTTTTTATGAGTTTCTCTTATGTGAGACACACACATTTGATATACTGGCATGTTTTGATGCATTTATTGTCCAATTCTCTTTTATTATTTTTTTAATGTTCGCGGTGTATGTAAGGTGACCTTGAGTGTCAAGAAAGGCGCTAAACAAATGTATTATCAATATCAATAGAAGGGACTTCTGTAAAAGAGCAGAAGTTTCTAGAACACATTTTAAAACCATATTGTAAGAAAATGAACACAGCAGGAAAAATCAATGCAACTCTATTCACTTCCTCAAGGTTTTCCTTGGAGCTGTGCGTAGCTGCTTTCACTCGCTTTATTCCTTACGTTAGCCTTGACTGCACACGTAACCTTATGTAAACAAACAAACAAACAAACAAACAGGTTTATTCTCGTCACACTGAACGTTTCCAACACGCCTCCTTTCTCAGGGTCAGCTGGAGATCTTTCAGACTCGCGGTGAACAAACAGACGTAAACAGAGTAACAGAGTCCCATTCATGAGTGTTGTTCAAACAAGTATAACGTGCCATGGGAGTGTTATTTTTAGATCTTTATGTTTACTGAGCAAATGGGATGCAAATGACTGTGTGTGTGTGTGTTAGGGTTAGAATTGGGTTTAAGGTAAGGGTTAGGAACTTAGATGTGATGGTTAAGGTTAAGCTAAGGGGCGAGGGAATGCATTATGCCCTTGTAAATCGCTTTGGATAAAAATGTCTGCTGAATGATATGTAATGTAATGATGTGTCCTCACTAAGATATAAAAAGAAGTGTGTGTTTGTATTTGTAGGACATTTCCTGGTGTAAACACTGACCTTGGTTGGCCCTTAAGTCCTTTTGAAGGAACAAAACCTGATCCCAGTGAGGCAGAACCTCATTTTGGAGGAAGTGGTTTTAAGTTTAGGTCTGAGATATAAATTGTAGTTAGGTTAGAGTAAGGGGCTAGGGATATGTCTATGGTGTGTCCTCACTGCAAATGCTGCTACCTCTTTAGGATCTTTTTCTAGACACTGACCTTGTCAGGACCGGTCGACCAAAACTTGGTCCTAATGAGGCAAAATCTGCTAAGATTTGAAGTGTAGTTAGGTAAAAAAGTTAGGGTTAGGTGTTAACTAGTTATGGTTAAGGTTAGGGATAACGGTTTGTTTAAGCTGTCCAGTCAGATGAATGGAAGTCATATTTGTGTCCTTAGAAGAATAGCTACGCCAACCTCTGTCTGTGTGTGTGTGTGTGTGTGTGTTTGGCAGATTTCTAGTTTGTAGCTTGAGGCCGTGTTAGTCTCTGCAAACATGTTGCATTATGAATGGGCAATCAGATAACCCACTCAACACTGTGCAAGCCTGTGCGAGACATTGTCACCTATCTATTTGACACAGCACACACACACACACACACATGAGTAATATGACTCTGAGCACTGGAAACAGAAGACGTTCAACACAACACAAGTGAGGTTTACAAATTCTGTCCTATTCTTGGTCCTGGAACCTCTGAGTCACTCTGTCCTCCAGCGTCGCCCGGAACTCGCTTTTCTGTCAGGAAAAGTGTTAGATTGAGTTACTTATTTTATTTTCTGACATTTAAACATGTATTTTTCATGATGATGATGACGATGATAACAACTCTGGTTTTCGTCACATCCACGCTGATTCCTGTCAGACCAGTATTTTTGGTGTCACGAGTAAACACATCTGCCAAATGTAATACCCGAGAAGTGACTCACGTCACATGTTTGCTCAACATAACATTCAAAACGTAAGATGAATAAAAAATGGCCTTAACCCATTCATTACCTCTGTGCTGCTGTTTAAAGCTATAATATAGAACATAAAGTGTATATAGCAGCACCTTAATCTGCACGTTGCTGTGCAGCGTCCCACGGTTCAGCAGCTGGCTGTGTTTCCAGCCCCAGCCAATCTCACCCACATAGCCTTGCTTGGGTTTAGGGGGCGGGGCATTGGGTGCAGCTCGCCATAAGTAGCCGAGGTCACCCGTGGCCTCAGGTGATGCGTCACCTACGCCAATGTACAAGGGGAAGTATCCTGACCTCGGCCTGTAGTCTCCAACTCCATTCGGACCTTTGGATAAAATGAACCACAACGCTTAGAGTTATTAGGAATAGTGCAGTGCATGTGCAAAATCTGTTTTCCTGTGTGTTTTTACTAATTGTTGGTTCGGTTCGGAATTGTTGTTTGTTTATTCAAAGTCTAAAGACTGTCCAAAGTGAAGTGTCAGTTTAGTGCACATCATGTTTTACATAGTTTGAATAATCCGCTGACTCATTGATGAAATGCACGCACGCCGCAGTCTTTATTGTTGAGCTCAGACATAATAATCACACATACACACATACTCGCTTAACTTTTTACCTGCTGATTCAAAAGGCCTGCTTATCCTCTCAGGTAGCCCACAGTGCTGTGTGAGTGAGAGGGGGAGTGGCTACAGTAGAACGGCGAAAGCCAATGTGTGCTTCTTTTGCCGATATATTTAACAATATCTTTTGCATTATTTATCCAAACAACGTCAAATTTGGCACCGCACTTAGTCAAGCTCGTAGCAAGACAACCAAGTTCGAGAGATATCGGACTATTCCCTGCCAAAGTTTCCATTGTGTGATTTATTATTTATTATTTTATTTTGTTAATTCAATTTTTTAACGGGTGTGATTTAAAACGTAGCTAAGTGCAGTAACTTCCAAAAAGACATACTAAAGTAAAAGTAAAATTACAAATTTAAAAACAATTAAGTACACCCACCCAATTACAGTAGTTTATTACTTTTCACTTCTGATATTAGAGATCAGTTCATTTATTGGGTTCAATGACTTACTTCTTATACTTTTTATACAATGTATAAATTCAGTTCTTGTATATTTGATACTTGTATAACATTTTTACTCTTTATATTTTTCTTGCTATATTGTACCTTAGTTAATATCTTAGTTATGTGCATCTGTGAATCTGTGTTATTGTAATTTCCCACCTCAATAAAAGTATTTCTGATTCTGATTAAATGATTAAAAATGTGCATATTTATGATACAGAAAAGGAGACACACCTTAAACAATTAAAGTTCAATACATTTAAATCTAAACTTGCACTCAGTGTGGAAAACTCACACTAAAAGCTCAGTTCACGCTACCTGTGAAAATCATCCTTTGTCCACGCTGCGGTCTCCCTGCAGCGTCGTCGCCATCGCGCCCCATTTCCCTCCCCTGTTGTCACCGGGTTCGTTTCACACGGTTGTTTGCACCTAAATAACGAGGCACCCTTGGGTGATAACTTGAGCCCAGCGGCGGTCTGCTCTGTCCATGGGGTCACGGCCTGTTGTCATGCAACAACTGGTTGTCATGGTGTCAGTGCTTGTGGCCTAGTTACAGCGAAAAAAAGAAAAAACAAAGTCCACTTGATCTGATCTGTAAGGATGGAGTTAAACTATTCATTTGCTACATTGTCTTCAGACACAAATACCTGACAGAGTCAGACACAAATACAAATGTTTCATAAAAATGATGTTGGCAAGTGACTCAGAAAAGCCTTAACTCACAAATGAGTGCAAGTTGACCCTCGCTGAATGAAGTAGACTCAGGCTTGAACTAGAAAAATGGATTATGTACTCGCACCACTGAAGGTGTTGGACTTTTTTATGTGTAAGAAATGTGTGAAAAAAAAGTATTGTTAATATCTTACTATAGTGTATTTTCTTGGAATTGCATGTTCATTATTTATTATCTTTATGTTTTACTGTCTTTGCTGCTGTGACAATGTAAATTTCCCCATTACAGGACTAATAATCTTATCTTATCTTAACCAAAAAAAATGAATACATGCTCCACTTGACCTCGTGTGAACATAATTTCCACAATTCACTTGAAGGTACCGTGTGTAAAATTGCCTGTTGCAGCTGAATATCCCTCGCTCCAATACCAATATAAGTTTACCTAGAACAGTAGACGATTGCATTTTTTACAGGAAAATGCAGAGTTACTGGTAAGAACGTTAGAGATTTCATTATATCAACATAGCTGCGGGACATGGTTTATTTTATGTGCTAATGTTGTCCTTTACCTGTTCACATGTTTACGTTTGGCCTTGGATAAAGTGCCTCACTTTTGTTGAAATTTGCATTTTGTCAAAACTACTATTAAGTAGAATAGAATAGAATAGAATATAGAATATCTTTATTTGTCATTGTAACAGGTACAAAGAAACTAAGTGCATTCCTTGTTCAGTGCACAGTAGCAATAAATAAGTAAAAAGTCACTATGGACATAAAAAAGTGCGTAAAAAGCCATATCCCACCCATACGCATCCACACTCATAAGATGTGAAACGTAAACATTTGTCCTGGTTTTTATGGATCTGTATCTCCTGCCTGATGGCAGCAGTTCAAACTGTTTGTGACTGAGGTGTGATGAGTCTTTCAGGATGGAATTGGCCTTTTTGAGGCAGCGGGAACGGTGCTATTCATCCAGAGAGGGAAGAGGGCAGCTGATGATTTTCTGCTCCGCCTTAATGACCCTCTGGAGCATTTCCCTCTGTGCCACAGTGCAGCTTGTGAACCAAACACAGATGCAGTATGTCAAAATACTCTCAATTGAGCAGCGATAGAATGACACCAGCAGCTTTTGAGGGATGGTGTCCTTCCTGAGAACTCTCAGGAAATAAAGTCTCTGCTGGGCCTTCTTCACTAGCCTAGTGATGTTGATACCCCAGGTCAGGTCCTCCATGATATTGACTCCCAAGAAGCGGAAGTCCGAGACCATCTCCACACAAGTCTGTTGCTCAGTTCATTACAGCTACAGTAACCTGTTGTGAAGACCTCTGATATGAGGTATTTATTCCTTTTAAGTTTGCAAACCTTTGTGTCAGGTTAAGTTATAATTTTGCCAAAATGCAAATAAAAAGACAAATAGATTTTCACTGTCAGGCTGATTTATGCTCAGATGAGGGATAAATGCATTATAAATATGTAACTATTCACATATTTCACACTAAAATACAGAGATAAATAAATTGTTGTCCATTTAGTCTGCCCCCCCCCACCCCATAATTTTCCTTGAAGGAGAAATGGGTCTTATGGGTTAAATTAAACAATAATAATAATCATCATCATAATAATAGTAGTAGTAGTGCAAGTAATACTATTATTTTAAATAATCTTTATCCATGGAGCACCTATCAAAATGCTTAACAGTGCAGAAATAAAACAATACCAGTGACCACGCCTTGTTTTTTTTTACTGTCTGGGTCTGTATCTACATGAGTGTTCTCCTAATAGGCCACTAGATGGCGCCATCGCATCATTCTGCGACATTGCGCTCACCGTGCCCGTTCCCATTTCTTTCTCTTTTTTGTTTAATGGACTCGCCCATAAGCCGCCCCTTGTGACTAAATCTCTGTCAAGTCTAATATAGATAAAAACACCTCTACAGGAAGTGTATCGATTTCTCCTTCAAAATAAGATACTCTTCTCATCATTAGTAAAGCTTGATTTCAAGAAATTCAAGAATTTCAAGAATTTTTTATTGTCATTATGAGGACATATGAACGTAACTGCAAAAAAACCCCACCAAAAACAAACTAATAATGTTTGAAATCATGATGCTTTTTTGTAGTGTATTGCATCGGTGGTACAGTCTATGTGTTCTGTGTGCCATGTCAACTGGAAAACAATTCTCACTTGTTAAATTGGGTTAAATTTAAAAAATGTTCATGTCACAGATAACTAAATTAATCCGGTACATCATTAAAAAAAAAGTGCTTAATGTTTTGTATGTTTAATCCATGTCACGTAAAATTATATACATGGACTTGTTAGGTGTTTTTCTTATTGTGAAATGTGTCGTTCCATATGAAAACAAACATTTTTACTTTGAAATTCTGTGAATGTCATCACGAATAATGCTATCTATCTATCTATCTATCTATCTACCCATCTACCTATCTACCTATCTATATCTATCTATCTATCTATCTATCTATCTTTCTACCCATCTATCTATCTATCTATCTATCTATCTATCTACCCATCTATCTATCGCAGGCACGACCTTTATTTTGAAAATGATTGACGGAAGTGTCACACTTAATTGCAGCCGACTTGATATTGGCGTGTCAGTCACCATGGTGGTGGCATACAACAGAGTGGAGCGGCGTCGGCGGCGGACCTACCCTCACTTTTAGAGCCGTTTAAAATGCGAATATAATGAATTTTTCTTCAGTGAGTGTAGCCGGGTCTAGCTCTCAAAATGGAGGCCAGGTTGTTGTTGACGGGATAAGTGTTAGCCGGTAGCTTACTTTTTTTCTTTCTTTTTTTCTTGGTCATCTGGATCCTACATGGAATTTCTTTCCGTCGCTACTACTAGCAGAATGCTGAAGAGACAAGGGGCAGCTTTGATGAACGTTGGCTAGAATAGAGGGACATTTTTGTCCCCCCCGCCACATTAAACAACATTGTTTTAAGAGACATTTGTTTTTTAAAAACAGAAAGAAGTTCCCCCCTCCCCTCCCTCCCTCTTCTTCTCGGTGGGACTGGTGTTAGCAGCCGCGGTTCCGGGGCTCGGGTAACAGAAAGACAAGACACACCGAGGAGACTGCTCGGCTGTCTGGCTCCAGTCGTGGCCTGGCTCCGGGCACTCCCAGCTTATCCGCTAGCATTGGAGCACAAGCGACAAGACTAAGGCAAAGACAGCGAAGGTGGACTTGTTCTGCTGCACATAGACCCGCGTCTCTGGATAACTATACACGTTTTTTTTAACACAGGATAAACCCCTTCATCTCACGCACGGCGTCTCCTAAAACAATGGCGTCTTATGTGGATAACAGCTTTCGGCAGGCTGTGATGATGAATCCGGCTGAAAGGACGCAACAGGTCAGTAAAGGAATGACTTTATTGTCTTAAACGGGGACTTAAAGGTGCATTTTGGTGATGTTTATCAGTGTTGTGTCCGTGCCACTCGTTGTTACACTGCAGAGTCCGCCGCACAGACTCGTGCCCTTAAGTGTTTTCGGTGTGCAACTGTTGCCATTCAGTTCGTAGCTCTACTAGTTGTGTCACGTATGGCTTCATCCCGCTAAGCCTCCTATCAGCACAGATAATCAAGGCCACTTAACATAACAGGAGCTGCAGCCATGCTGGGACTCTAACCCGGCCTGTAGTGTCATTTTAAAGTGCACCTCCTGTTTTCATTTGAATGAATTGTGCATTTTGCACAATCTATTTTTTTGGTGGGGCTTCAGAGGATTTTAGTTTTCTGCTTAAACCATGTATAAAGTTGTTCTAGACATACACCAACAAGTCACAACAGTAAAACTACTGCAAACATGTTTAAAATGTTACATTAACACCCTTATTTTCAATATGTAAAAGGTTTATCAGGTTTATCGATGGATCGATTATGAAATGAATCGTCAACTATTCATCGGTTTGAGTTTTCAGATCCTTATATTTGGATATTGTCCTGTTTTCTTTGCTCCACATAACAAAGAAATCATGAAAACTGAGTCACTATTGGTTTGCGGATAATAACAAGACATTTGAGAACATCATCATCATTTCCAGGTTTGGTAAACACTGATCAACATTTTCTGACATTGTATGGACCAAACAATTACTCGATTCATAGAGAAAATAATCAAGTATGAAAGTAATCTTTAGTTGCAGCGTTAATATCATGTTTGTACTTTGTGCAACTACACTTAGCACAATGTTTTGCCTCATATTTGCAACCAACAATTCATCGTCGATTAATCTGACAGTTTGTTTCTTGATTCAGCGACTCGTTGTTTGGTCCATAAACTGTCAGAAAATCTTGATCGATGTTTCCCAAACCTGGAATAAGGGCTTCAATGTTGTTGTTGTTTTACAGAGCAAAGAAAACAGGAAATAGTCACATTTAAGAAGCTGAAATAATTGCTTTTTTAAACATTCCCTCTGCAGCAAAACTCAGTCTTTAACTATCTGACATTTTGTCATGATAGTTATCGATATCGACTGTGATAACGTTTTTGACCACATCACCCAGCCCTACCCTGAAGCAATGCAGAATAGTTGAATGCCCAAATTCATTTTTAAATATCATTTTACATAGTTTAAAGTGAACTCACTTCACTGTACTGCTACAATCTTAAAACCAGACAAAATGTTTTCATGATAAAACATTATTAACCTGGTCAACATTGATAATACAACACTATAAATGACGGACACAGTTTTGCTCTTGCCAAGTAGTCATGTTATCCAGTTAATTGTTGCTTTCACACTTTTCTATGGTCAAATAACACTTGTTAAACAGAAAGGAAACACTTCACACATTAAAGTAGTGAAAGCATTCAAATCAATTTGGATGCATTGTTTTTTCAAAGTTTGTATGCAGAAAAAATGGCGAGGAAAAATCAGAATTCCATACATGATAGTATTGAATATTGCTTGTTTTTTTTGGCTGAACAATTTAAGGAATGACATGCATTTCCCCCCTAGCTTTTCAGTACCAGTGGTCCAATATAATTGACTTTAAAGTTGAATAATATCCTCCAAGAGACAATCTGTGCCTCTGCATATATATATATATATATATATATATATATATATATATATATATATATGCACTAAAAGCTTATCATCAGTAAACAATAAGACTTTAGGAAGCATAAACCTCTGCCAAGGCCTTCAGTATCTCATAGTATCAGTACACTCCCTTATACTGTATCTCTCAAGGTTAAAACTGCATCCATATTTATATCACCAACAAAGCATTGGGCCATATCTTGGGCCCTATCCCCAGAAAATTAAATCTAAGTCTGTTTGAGTTATGCTGGCTCTTCATCGGGCCGACAAAAACACCACTTTCTTGGTTTATGTAATAATGACTCCAGCCATCGTGTGTGTTTTTACAGTTCAGTCCTGTCACTGCACTGTGCCACCTCAGGATCACCTGATTCAATAGTCAATAGTGTCCTCTGGGAAAACTGGAGTACTCGTTGGCTGTCTGCGGTTATTAACCTCGAGCCACAAACGCATACACTCACACCCAAGCTTACACGCCTTTGGGTATTAGCAGCAATGCTCTACAGATGCACACAAAGCGTCCAGTTTGGCCTCTGAAGGTGGTGTCATTTCATTTGCCTCCACAGCACTGGGATGCTGGCTCTGCACACAATGGACGATCAATAGACCACCACTTAAACCAGTGGGCTACAGTTAGTGGCACAGCGTCTGCCCATTTGTCTGACAGTGAGAGACAATTATTGGTGTCATTGATGGCTTGTTAATTGAACTAGAGCCACAGTCTTTACAGCACAATGTAAGCTATGATTTGCAAATGCCTCTGTGGTTTAGGGAAAAAAAAAGATTGGATTATCGATTTTGGCTCACACTGGTAGCAGTAATGAGCGTTTAAGATGTGGCTAAGGATTGTCGTAATTTGTCCCAGTGCCAAAATAAATGGTTCTTTTCTTGAAATGTACAAAATGGAAACCCCCCACTCCCCCACAAATGAACCATTCCAAAGAGTCATATAACACCATGAGACCTCTTTAAAAATGAATTGCCAGTGTATGTCTGTTAACGTATTAATCAAGTTATCTGTAGGAAAAAGTTGCTAATCTTTTTATTAAGAAATTACCCTTCAACGACCAGAAATGGAGGAGGAACGAAATGAAATATGTTTCACAACTTGCAGCTTGTCGTGCTTCTGATAAAACATGCTTCATCCTGCAAACACCTGAAAGAATTTTCAGTACGTCAGCTTTGCTTTCAGCACCATATTAAAATCTCAATGCTGTTTCTGCAACTGTCCAGACCTGTCAAGAATATAGGAGAAGACATTTACATGGAAGGTGCTGAGGCTTTGAATGAAATGGTCACGCTGGGATATATTGGGGAATAATAAAAGGGGAGTGGTTTGGTCTTTTTTAAACTATTGAGTAAATCTTGTGTTGCCCCTCAGTTGCTCTTTTCCGCTGTGTTTTTTAATAGCAGCACCTTTGCTAGCGTTCTTTACAAGTGTGCAGTGAATGTGGTGGCTGACGCGGTTTATCCTCATGGTGTTGGCAGGGCCCCTCTTGTCAGGATTAGCTAACGGACTGAGGGATCTGTCTTTATCGCTCAAGACCGACCGCAGTAGGATTTGACCCTTCCTTCCCACCCTATCATCAAATGCTAGGTTAAATAACAGACCACTGAGCAGCGAGTATTTGCACCGCTCTTCTCAGTTGGCGTCTTTTTTTGAGCAGTGACTGGAAATGCGAGGATACCTAGACATGCAGTCTGGGGAGGAAGAGGGAAGAGGATGACACATTTCTTTAATAAAGCAGTGATATGAATTAGGATAACATGACATGACTGGCTTGCGCCGTCGTTTCTTTTTCATGTCCAAATTCAATATTGTATTTCGGAGGAAATGACATCCCTCTGGAATAAATAGAAGTATTTCTCTCACACAGTGTAGATGTTTTCCCAGGTTGAAAGCAGTGATATTTCAGTCCTTGCAACCCATTCTCATCCACTTCATCTTCACCTTTAAGCTATTTTTAATTAAATCTTAAATTGGGTTCTGTAGTGGTTATCAATCAAGCAAGGGTTCAGGGGGGGGGGGGGGGTTATCTCCTGTATCGTCTCTATATGGGAATGTGCTTTTATTCACTGTAGAAATGGCCGCAGGAGAACATGTCGGAGAAGACATATTATCAGATGTGATGGATCCTAGTATGGCTTTTGTTTGTGGACAAAAGCTGTGGCTTTAACTGAATTCTTAAGCTTGATTTTTCACTGTAGGTCACACAGTCCATACATTTCCGAATACAATTAAGTCAAGCTATGGTTGTAGCCCGACTATGTCATTCAACTGGACTACTGTCATTTTCTTAGTATACAAGCACTAGAAGGGAATTGATTTATTGAATGAAGTGCAACCGCCTCGACTATGCTAGGTGGCAATATGCCCTCTTTCAACTGGATAGTATTAGGCTGTTTTATTTCCAGTTTAGCTATTTAGCATGCCGTTTAAAAGTATGGTTTTAGTTGGATGAATACAAAATAAATGTTTGTCGCATATGTCATTATGTCATTGTGAACGTACCAAATATGTTTTAAGTTGCCTTTTTGGCTACAATAACCTTATGTCTTCTGTCTTCTTCTTATATCTATTTCTGACCATTGGTAACCTAAATTGGCTGTATGCATCATAAGTGGGATAAGCTTCAGTGCAGCGCCCATGTCTTTATTCACTTATTCAACTCATACCGAGAACACGAAACCCAAGACTTCCCCTACTGATCAGGAAATAAAAGTGAAACACTTTCCATCGCCTCACAGGAACAGAAATCTTCCCACACCTGGCGTTCCATGGCGCACAGATAAAAGCTGCTTTTCACTTTCACTGCGTTGTTTATTTTTAACAAGTAGCTGGACTTGGGACAGATATGTCTGTCTCCTCTTATTTAGCCAGGTGGTGAAGCTAGAGGCCACAGACAACAGTCATCTCCTCTGCCCGTGACCCTGCTTTTACAGCTTCATAGCTGGAAGGGCAAGCTGCCTACTTTACATTGTTTCCACATATTGTGGACCTAAAAGCAGGAGACTGGCACTTGGTTGCAGTGTCTGCACGCAAGGGACAAGGGAGATTTAGAGGGCATTTACCGGACACTTAATCCAAGTGACCCGTCATTGGGGGGTGGGGGGGGTCTCATTATAAAAAGTTATATGAAAATAGAAATAGTAATAGTGTAATAGAAAAAAAGGCTGATATGAAAGTGCACAGGCCAATACAACAGTTCTGCAATTTACTATTGCAACATGCAGAGCTGTTTGCATAATGCATTCTGGGTGACAATTTCATTCAAATTGTAGAAATGTCATGAGAACATTTATGCAACATAAAGTATCTTCACTGGAAATGCTTTTACTATTTTAGTCAAATCCTTTCGTAACAAAGTAACAAGCCATTGCTGATGGTTGACCTGCACAGGCTGCAGTTGCTGCACATTGTAAAGTGACTGATGAGCATCCTGTTCAGTACAGTCAGGAAGAGGAAAAGCGCCGGGATGCTTTTGAACTCATACAGGAAGACTGTCTTTGACAACAGAGCCCCTTTCCCTTAAAGCTGTTTTTATTTTCTGAGACTGGGTGTTGTTTTGTAACTTTCTTCCTATTTGTGTCAGGGCGTCACTCGGAACGTCTATTTACAAACCCCCCCCCCGTTCTGTGTGAACCTGGACTTTTTATCTGTAGTACCTTTTAATTTTCTCAGACAGCATTGGGGGTCGTCTGAACAAAAATTCCACCACTCACCCTGTAAATTTGGTTGCTACTCACTTTGGTGCTTGCTTGTGCTCGGCAACACAATCTCTGTAGCAGTAAAGTGATGTCACATGTTATTCTTGTGTTGAAAGTGGAGGCTGAGTGCGGGCTGTAGTGGTTATACACACACACACAGAGTGCGGTCACAGTGACGTATTCCTCCTAGTTTAAATACAGGGGATGATTTCAGTGGAAGAAAGAAACAAAAGCACCGACGTACAGTGCCCACACACCAGTACAGCCACTGATTGGATCATGATTTTAATTCCACGTCAGATATTTCCCCCCTCATTACACTGTGATTGCAATAAAACATAGCACAGACTAGCGGACAGTGGACTCATAAAAGCTATTGATTATTGAATTAAAAGCATTGATTCCTCACTGTTACGACTGCACAGGGAGCAGCGGATGAAAAGGCCTAAGCTTCAACATATAAATAATCTCCTCACTGTGGGAGGATGGCATTTACAGCAGGTTTTACTTAACGTTAATTGTACAGATAAATGTCTGATATTTTTACTGGTATACAGCAGGGTGTTTGTGTCGTCCTGAGCGACTGTTACTCCCCAAAATCTAATAATGAAACTGCCAATCCAGAGAATTTGTGTTTGAATGCACCACTGAGACTGAAGTAAGCTAAAGAAAGTGTGCCCAGTACAGCATAGGACCAAGTTATTTGGCAATACGTCTACGTCTATGGACATGCTGATCATTGTTTATTTACCTATAACTAAGGTAGGTGCCCCTAAGTTCGTTTTATTAAAACCCAGTTTAATGATTTCGGTTTAGGTTTACAAGTTGACAATGTTTCCAATGCGAGAGGAATTTCTGCCGTCGTCCGTGGTTGTTGTTTGAAAACTGATCTTCAAGGATGTGATAAGTGGCTGCATTGCCGTCAGGTCTGCTGAGGCCAGTGAGACAACGTTTGTTTCTTTATGCTGTAGATTATACAAACTGAATCAGCAGTTTAACTAAATTTTTATGCAAAGAGCAAATGAAAACCTTTTGATGTTGTTTGAACTAGCTTCCTCATCCAGAAGTACGGTGCATGTGGGAAACAAATTTGTTTGTGTTTATGTTGCATAAGTATACTGAATTAAGCAGAGTAGAGGATTAGAGGACGTTAATGTAACACATTGTTTATTTATTTATTTTTTTGGAGGAAATGGAAGGCTTTGGAGTTCATATTTTATTTTATTTTTTTCATTTTTATTTTCTGGTCTTAATTTCAAGGTCATTCCAGGTCATTCCAAACAGAAGCAAGACTTATACGAAAGAGGTGACTCTTTCGTATAAGTCTTGCTTCTGTTTGCTACTATATAAAAAGGTTAAAAAAAAGAAAAGGCATGCCTTGTTACTCAGATTGCATGCTTTGGTATGTGGCTATCATGCCATATTTGATTGCAAATCTCACTTTGTTCGCCAGGTTTACATTGGGATGTTGCCTTCAGGGTCATGCTATACGGGATTACACAGATTCTGATGTCAGTGGCATGTTTCAGCTCCTTCATGTTCACATTCCTGGAGATATTTTTGAAGCAAAGAAAAACAACTCTGGAGTCAAGGCTCCTGAAATTCCACTGGCCTTCACAGCAGAAGGCAACAGACATCACGCTACTGAGCGACCACAGTCTTTACATAACTTAGCCCGAGACCCACTTGGCTGCTCGGAGAGCTTAAAGAATAAACCATTCCTGACATGCAATATTTACATGACCACTATTGGGTTACAGTATTTGCTGAGGCTGTCATTAAAAGCTTCATCCCCAAATGTTACTTTGGAAATTCCAGCTCTGGAAAAAGCGACACCTTCATTTGAGTAAAGAGTGATAGCTGCTTTTTAGAAGTTCAGTAGGCAATGCTGAAATCTTGGCTGACACTGTCTCTTTATTGCTCTGAAATGCATGCCACTTGCCTGAGGCTAAAGATTTTAGTTTGATGTCTTTGTTCTTTCACCTGTAAATGGTTGTTACCAAGTAATTGCTGGAAACAATTATCACACTTTTGTTTTGTAGCCTCACTCTGGTATATAATCTGCAGAGGTATAATCCTCCCTCCTGGAGAACTGCTCCAGACATGACGTGGATCAGATGAAGGGCTGATTAATTTGCGTGACTAAAGATCTCTAAATCCCAATATACAGGCTCACCATGTGGCTAATTCTTGTTTACAGAACTGGTAACAAAGGCACTTGCACATGGTTACTGTTGCACGAACACGGTCAAGACCAGGGCGACGTTGTTGACAGGGCTGCTATGATGAAATGATGATTTTCATCTGGAAGTTAATGTAGGAGTCCTGCTACATTCACCCATATTACATAATTAAAATTTCTGATCATTAACACTTAATGAGGAGGAGGAGGAGGTTGAAATGAACAAATAAATCATTGTCTTGTTTAAATGCAGTTTCATTAGGATTATGGTCCGTGTACTTGTACACATGTAGGAAACAGAGCCAGTTCCTGGATTGCTCACCTGCTAAAGTTTTAAAGACTGCAAATATTTATCAATAGCGACATGATCCTTCTCTGCTCTGGACCGTTCCATAAGTTCTTTTGTAGCACACACACGTCAGTCTTAAGTCGTAGATTCATGCACATACGTCTTGTGTTTACAGTACATCAGACTCATGTGGCTGTGAAGCTTGTCTTGGTTTACTACTTGAAGATTAGCTAAGATAAGATAAACCTGTTTTGTTCCCCCAAAAGGGGAAATTTGATCTCCTTCTGCATTTGCCTTTATGAAATAAACATTTTATTCAGATGATTTCAAATGACCTAGTGACTATACCAGATTTATGAAAGGAACACAACACCAAAAAGCTGCACCCATTGTCCCTTTAGGACTTAAACATGCTACCTGTGTACATTACATGCAGTTACTCCTGAGGAATGTTGGGCAATAGTTATACACTCCCTTGTGTTTACATACGTAGTGTTTGGTAAAGACATTGGTCTTTGTACTTCTTAATAAAGACATAATGAATGGGAGGCGTATGTGTTACAGTCTATAAAATTATCTTCTCAGCGTTTATTATAGCAACAGAGGTGGAGAAAGTTAAGGCCGATAATGCAGCAAATGGCATGGCCTGGACAAGAACCAGAGCTGAGGCACTGGAATGCCCTGATGTCATTTACACTGTGTCCTACAAACGTGCCACTCTGGAAGCCAGTAACATCGATGCTATATGGTTAATCTGCTTTCACCAGCCAATTGAGCGTCAGTATGCATAGAGGTCCCTTTGCCTTGTAGTGTAAACAAATCCACAGTGCATTTAAGATGAGGGCATGTGGAGTGTACAGGGAAAGTGTGTGGCGGGAGTAAGAGTGTGAAGAAAAGGCTTTTTTTTTTGTCACTGACATCATTTGACCATGACTGCTTTGACCTTAGGGGGCTCATTTTAAAGCCAGTTTCAAGCTCAGATGTTGAATCACTTCACAGTTTGCCGGATGCGCTTTTTGATCCTAACGTGGCCCGTCATGCCTCGTGCAAACTGAGGTTTATTAACAGCTGTGCTTTTGGAAGCCAGGTGATTACTTGCCATGTGAGCTGAAAGGCCCAATTCATTACAACGGTAGTGTGAGCAGGAACAGCTGTCTTTGCTAATGGGTGTCGTTGTCAGAAGTGTAAACTGCTGCAGTCATGCTGGCAGGAAGACGAGGGTGAGTGGATGGACCAAGGCAGCACAGAGGAAAGAGGGAAAATGCCTCCTCGCAACACTGTTTACCCCGTTTATACATCAGCGATTAGGAATACTGTTGTTTCACTTCCTGTGCGCAGTGGAGCAGGTTGGTGTAAGATATCTGTCTTGTTGAAACCTTATCTTTGTAATTGGTCCCCGCGGGTTTGTCTAACCTGTGGTTGGTCACGTTTCCAACTCCTCAGCCCCTCTGTTCCTCTGCTGCCCATCAGGGAAAATGTCCGTTCATTACCAAGGTCTCGACGCAATCTGATTCTCACTGGAATGTTTGACAGCTACTCCTTGCTTCCTGCTTTTTTGAAAGGAGCTTGCTTGAACTTAACCACGCTATCTTTCTAACGGCTGACTCTGAATCTCTTGGGTGCAAGTTGATAGAGTATCAGGACCAGTGAGGTTTTATATGCCTATGTGTTTTTAGGACCCTCCCTCTGTAACACATTTATGGGAAGATGCACTGCAGTGATCCAACGTCCCCTCGCAGCAAAGTTGACATTGATTTTAATCTGTTGACTTTGTGGTATCATTTTCTTGCACTAATATAGCAACAGTTTTTCTTTGAGTGGTGCAATGTCACTTTCATCTGAGCATTATTTATGAAACTGCTGTAGCTCATCTGCGCCTCAGACCTTGACCCGGCTAATTGACACTTGGCTTGGTTGACCCCAAGCAGCCATCCGTTGCCAGACATTTTCCCATATGGCCCTATATTTTCTTTGCACTTAAACCACTCCCACTGCGACCAAACCCTTTTCATTAATCATTCTTTGCCTTGACTAACACACAGATTTTTGAATGCGTCATGCAGCAAAGACCCAAGTATCAATAGGCTTACTTAATGCCATGCACACAGGTTTTTAAAGCAATATCTTCTTGTTGTGTAATTTGGTTAGTTCCTGTATTCTGTTTGTAAGCAAACATTCACAAGAAAAGGCTACATATGACACTCTGACGGGATAATACTGTTTGTCAAAGTGGCTTTAGTCTGCACTGTGCAGCACAGCACAATGGGCACCGATCAATCACAGTAACAGGGGAGTCTTGCAGCGTCAGTCAGAATGACAGAACGCTGACAGCCTTGTAATTCACTGAAGAACCTCTTGTCCAAACACATTTCAGCAGTTATTAAGCAGCATCATTAATTAAGTTAATACATACCAGTTGAAGAGTTGACTGTGATTACAGTGTGACTGTATCCACCACTGTGAGTGTACTCAGGGCTGTATGGTTGCATGTTGCTGTTGTGTTTAGTTTCCAAGTGTTATAAAATATATGACTCACATCGGGACGTCGCCCTCATGTGATCCTGCAGTGGCACTTGCTGCATGTGCAGGTCTGACTGCCTGGGGCTGTGTTATTGTTGCACTAAATGTGGACCGTATATTTGATTGTAATTGGAAGGAAAGATGGCCTCCATTCAGGCAGGCTTCGCTATACTCTCAGGCACTTTGAAACACTCACACAATGACTCCCTGTTACAGCCAGCTTCTGCTTGTCAAGAACTGTTACAATCACACCAATTATATTGTCGGTGTACTGGGAATAGCTGGTTTAGCTAAACTGTACCAAATGCAGTTGTAGACATGCCAAGAAGCTTCAACAAAGAGTTGTATTTATAGCTCAGTGCCACATTAGCTACAGTCTAACATCCAGCTTAATTTTGTGGAACAGTGTATGAAAAGGGTGGCAGATCATTACAATAAGACCAGCGAGAGAAAGGACGGACACATTACCATACTGAATAGACATCCATACGTTAAAGCATTTACAGTGTAATGTCCACTTCCCTCCTGACGAAAGGGAAAACATTAACTTGTCACTAAAGTCCTAAAAGACCACAATGGTTTGCCATGTTCCTTTGTGAAACATCCTCAGGATATAGCCTGAAATCCCCGTCCATCTTGAGCTCAAGGCCTATTTTAGTCTGAGTGAAGTGAAAGGCTTTGGGTGGGATCATAAGGCAACGCTGTAAACAGGAAACTTCCATTCAAGATGATGTGAAAGAGAGTGCGCCAATGTGGTTCTGACGATGAATACAAGAAAACTAGCATCAAAAATAGTCCAATGTTGGGAATCCTCAGCAGGGATTCAAGAAATGACCCTCATGTATGGTTTCCACTTGTAGTTGGTTACATGACTTTCACACGGGAGCTATAGTCAAACCCATGAGTGGCTCTCACTGCACCACTTAGTCTGAACTGGCAGCTCACCAGATGCATCATCAGGTCACATTCAGTACATTTCCATGCATAGTTACAGTATGTTGAGCTGCAGTTGAAGCTCGCTATTCAAATGAATGTCCCGGTGGGGGGGGGGGTCGATTTATTGAACAAAGTGTGTCCACCTCTGCTATGCTCAGGGGAGATGCACCTCCTTTCAGGTTGTTACCTGTTACCAGTCATGAACCTAAAAATTATCAAATTCTTTAAGGCATTAGCACATAAACTCACACTCCAGTCTCTACTGCTTTATCCTCCACATGAGGGTAGCAGGGGCGCTGGTTCCAGTCTCAGCTGACATAGCACGAAAGGCAAGGTACACCCTGGACATGGCCACATATAAGACAAACAACCATTCACTCTCATAATTTAGAGTGTCCAATTTGCATAATCCCTAAAACTGCATGTTTTTGGACTGTGGGAGGACCCCCCCACACATGGGGAGAACATGCAAACTCCATGCAGAAGGGCCCTTATTCTGACCGAGTCTTGCAAAGGCAAGTGCTGAGGCTATACATGCAATACTAATTCAACTCCCAATCACATGAGTAAGTAAGAAAGTAGAGTATCAGTTGGACTACCCAGTCTGCTTTTAGTTAGCCTAGTCAGTAAATAGTTACTTGAGTGTTGGAGGTTTTTGTTTTCAGGCCTTAGAAACAATGCCTTCATTGTCCCTTGCGAATTAACGATTTACGGTTGCGACAATCACAGCCTTTGGAGATAAAAAAGGTGAGGATGTCACCCAACGCCATTGTGATGACAAAACCATGAAAGGGCATGGACGACAACATTGTCTAGTTACTAACAAAGGTAAAGCTGCTGGCTCGTTCCCAGCCCAGAGGGAACATGCTGTTCTAGCCCTGTAGCCCAGAGACCCTCTGGAAACACTCCAGTCATGAGACCACTGGCACTGTCAAAGGTTACACTTAAAGTAAATGTAGGAATTTAGTGCAGCTCATTGAAAACAGTAAGTCAATTTTATTGAAGTATTTAGGGTTGTGCGACACTTGCAAGTAGCTATCATGCGATTCAGTATGAGTGTATTTAGTAGAGGACTAATTAGTATTTAGGTGACATTTGCTTTTGTAATATTGTAATGTTCAGTCTGGAAAAAAAATAGACGTCGAATTGTTTATATCCAAAAAAAACACAGAGCAAGACCAGATTGAAGCAGCACATGCGCTTAAAGGGGAGAAACCTCAATTGTGGAAAAAAAAAGTGCAAAGAACAAAACAAAACAGGAAAAAGTTCACAAATGATGCAGCTCAGTTCAGCCAAGACAACCTCAGCAGTTCTGCTTACAATATCTGAATGTTAATTCCCTTTCATGGGTTTAGTTTTGAAGTAATGCAGAAACATCTGTGCTACATGCTCCTTAACAACAGCACAGCACATCACATTTTATGTGAGATGTCTCGCAAACTAACAACACACTCCAACGTCCTTCTGGTGACCAGAGGGTTTTGTGGCCTTCGGGGCCCGAAAAAGAGAAATCTGGCTCTTGTGAAAGCAGTCTTCATAGTGAAAGAGTTTCTCTGGTTGTTCCCTAGCAACCAACAGCCATAGAAGCATTGCAATGCTGGAATTACTTTTTGCAGACGGCCTTAGGAGGAAGCAGCAGAGATTTAAAAGATTGATTATTGAATACCATAATAATTTCATATGCAGCAGGGGGGAGGTTTCGGAGTAATGACCATATATTTTAGGAATTGGGTGAAATTGATGCAGTCACAGCAAAGTATTAAACTCATACAGTTGGGAATTATGTCATTTTTTTCCTCCATTGTTGAACTCTGGGGGAATTCATGAATAACTCCCCAGCCTTTGGCTTCTATTTGTCTGAAGTTAATTGGGCAAAAAAGGGGGGCGAAGCTGGACCCAACTGTTTGTGGATCATTTTAGGCCACCAAGAAAGCCGTTTTCCCCTGGAAAGATGAAAGCACATCCTCACCCCCCATTTTATCCACCGTGCCCCATCTTACCTTGCTTTCGCTTTGAGCTCTCCGTGAATTGATCCTGTGTATTGTGTGATGTTGTGTAACTTTTGTGATGATTGCACAGCTCCTCTTTGAGGCCTTTGTTTGAGCGAGATGGAGCGGGGTTTCATTTGGCCGGACAGTTGGCTTTGTTCCCGGGTGCAGACCTGCTATGATCAGGTTCAGTGACAGAGCTGAGAGATCCCTTTGTGTCCAGTATTGGTCAGAGGCCACCGTTGAATCCACACTGAGCGTTGTTGTGGTTAGGGCTGCATATTTTTTCGTCTTCATAACGCAATGGCAAGGCAACACAACAGATGTTTACGTTTGAGAACCTGGCAACATCACATGTTAGGCAAAAATAAATGATATTGTGTGCAACGTTTTCAGCCATGTTTTGTTTTTGGAATCGGCATCATTTCACTGGATTTTGGATCTTTCCAAGATAGCATCTTCCCCCAGGTTGTTAAACTGTATCTTGGGCAATCGAGATCACGATATGACGTAGTAAAAGCAAAGCAAAATACTCAATGCAATTATTTGATTATGATAAAATGTTTGGCATATCTGCATTAGAACGAATCTCTACAATGATACAGAATTTACTGGCCCAAAAACCTTGCTCTTCTTTGACAGCTAACCAAAAATGTCTTTTTATTGTGAATATGACAGTTGATTTTCCGGACCATATTGTGCAGCTCAAATAGTAACAGTTTCCTGCATTTTCACCCTGCCACTAGATGAGCCTGGTCACAAAGGCACTCTCTTATTTTCTAATAAAAGCTCAGACAGTATTGTGGGGTTTTTTTTGTCCCCCTGTCTCTGAGACCCTTTCCCTTTTCAGTTTGTTTTGCAGCATATGCATTCACTTATGCTGGTGTGCAGCTACTTTTGTAGAACAGCCAATAGCAGCACCCTCTCTCTGAAATGACCAGTGATTAGTCAATGGAGTCAAAGAATCCTATTATGGGAACCGAGTTCCCACCAAGGCTGAAAATAAAAAGCCTAGGCGAGGCGCTTGGGTTTAGTCCTCTCTGCAGAAAGGTTATTATGGAATAATTGCTCAATAATGCCAACAATGTTTGCCGACTGAAATCTCCACACTAGATTTCTTAGTATAGTACAGTGGATGACTCTGGATGTGAGGCTGTGGTGAGCGTAGTGGTCCTGGTGCAACTTTGAGGTCACAGAGGCTGCACATTATTGGATGTTGCTAACTCATGATGAGTAAGCACTGGTGACAAAAAATGGTCCCGGTCTTGTTGTAAAATCTGGACTTGTACTCCGTCCAAATGGAGAGACAATGATTGCACTGAGATTAAGTCAAATATATGAAGTGTTGAGAGGAAATCTCGACAATGTATGGAGCTTCTTGTAAAGCAGCTGGAGGAAACTGGTTCTAACATGATGCCATCCTGTTTTGTAAGATGAAACTGAAGAAAAGTAACTCAAGAGCCAAGTTTTTCACCTCAGGATGTCCGCAAGGTAGAACCTACGATTCAACATGTACTGTCAGCTCTAATTTTGGACACTGTTGTGCAAACCTGCATGGTTTTGCAAAATCATAGCGGCTTTAAAGACTCTGCACATTCCTGCTCACAATCCTAACAGTTCACAGCTAGATTTATCTGAGCTGCTGCTTTTACTTTTATATGCACATCACTGTGACTGTGTTTATTGTTGTCAGAGCTCATGCATTTATTCTTGTCATGTTGTTAATAGCTGTGTCTGCCGCATATCAGTTTAACACGGGGTAAAATAGATTCACAACTTACTCAGAAAATATCACTGAGTGTTAAGTGGAGGGATCTGTGACATCCTGTGTCAGTGTTACTTGACTAACACTGAAACAGGATGTGGATAAAGGTAAAACAGAAGCAGACTGATGCAGAGAAGTGAAATCTTTGCTTCGAGGACATCACATCCTTGTTCTTACCCTCAAGGGCAACAGTGTAGTCTTTTACAGTGTTTTGTGCAGATTCTGAATCTAAAATTGCTTCCATCTTTAATGCGATGAATACATTTTCTCACGTTGTGCAGTTTCCTGTATAAATCACACACATATTGGTTAATAAATAAAGTAAAGGGCACCTCACTTGTGTTGTGAACAATGCAGCTTCACTTTAATGCTGATCAGCGACTTCCCGATTTCCTCATAAATTATTTCCGACCTTACCTCGTAATGCAGAGAAACTCTGCACCATACACTTAAGGATTTGGTTTATTCTTATTCTGGTAAGATTTTTCACGTGTTACGTAGACTATTTGTGTTAAAACTTAGTGTTTTGTTTTTTTTCTGATTTGATATATGGTATTTTGAATACATTTTGAAGTAATGTTTCTTCACACACAACTGTAGTGCAGACAAAAACAGTGAAATGTGTCACGGATAAATATTTTAAGACAAAACAACATGTTTGAAGCACATATCCATAATAAAAAAAAAAGTCTCCTTGGCATATTCATTTTCAAAGTACCAGTGCATATGGTCTACTTTAAGCTGTATGTAATAATAAGTAAAAACAACCACAGAATGTTTTTGTTTTTTATTTTTGTTGCTAGTTTGTGCTCGTTCAATGCAGCCGTCACACTGGGACAGTGAGCCGCACCATCAAATCACCCTCGATACATGTTTTGACATGATACAAATGCTATATGTATGTACGACATCATCTTCATCTATAGAAGATGTTCCTCGATATTCTGCAGCACAGGACTATTGGGCTGTTTGCACTCCCTTCCAACCCAGCATGTGTGTCAGATTGCTGCGGCCCTGATCAAAGCAGCGGGGTCGAGGAGGTCAGTGAACCCTGAGCATGCGTTCTGACATGCTTCCTGCCAAGATAATGTGCTTGCTCGTTATGAAACATGCACATGTTTGATTTTTTTTTTTGGTGATTTTCTTGCACAATTTTGTCCAAAACAACTTGTAGCACGACAAAAACCACTGCTGCTTTGTGTGCAGCGCAGCATGCACCTAATTTGTAAGCCCCAAGAGACCGAGTGTGTGTTTGTTCTTGAGGGTTTTATACTGGCAGGCGGCTCAAGTAGGTGCCGTTAAGCTCATTCACATGGCTCCCTGATTCCTGTTCCAGCCAGTCACCATGTCCACCAGCTGCCCCGGCCACGGTGGGAAACAAACAGCAGCTCCCAAGTGCTTTTAAATTTTGCCCACAACTGCATCGTCACTCTGCTCCCTGCAGCCACTTCAGCCACCACTCGCCATTATTCACAGCTTTAATTTATTCATCAAGTTGGTGTAAAAGTGGAGGGTGGCTGGTCTCTGTGGACAAAGACGAGTCGTATATCCATCTTAATCATGTCTGAACAGGCAGCAGTATGCATACTATAATTGTTGGTCCGGTGATTAATTTAACTTCCGAGGTGGCGATGAGGAAAGAACGGGGGCCATGTGCTCTGCTCGCTTAACCCATTGAGTTAACACCGAGTGCTTAATGTGAATCGGACTGCTAATTAGCTTTGTTTAGTGTGTGCCAACATCATTCAGGTGGCGCATGGTTTTAATGTTGTGACGCTCAGTTTTATTTTATTAACACACATTTATTTTGTGCAACGGTGTGACTGTGTGATTGCAGGTGTTTCTAGAATTCGTGTGGAGCTACTTTCCGGCTAATTTGAAGGATTAACTTGCATCCCGTGCTTTCTTTTCCAGGCAAATGAATGCAGTGTTTTTGCTAATGAATGCATCTGTTGTGCCAGTGACTCCCTTTGTTGTGATCCCATGCCGCGCCGTTGTAAAACAGACACTCGACCTCGACGTTTGGTCCAAAAACAGTCACCGATAGCAGCGCCGCTCTTCACCGTGTGACCTTGTTGAAACCCACAAAGCCTCCACCTGCTCTCTCATACACACACACACACACACACACACACACACACACACACACAGGCTAATGGATAAAAATACCCAGCAGATCTCACACTCTCTGTCAATAGAGATTCAAGGACAGCTGCCAGCCACCCTGTTTTTTAACAGAAGGAATGCACAAACAAAGGCATTGGGAACACACACACACACATACACTCGCTCATATAAACACCAGAGACAGTCACACACTCGCGGCAGCAGCACTCGCCGGAGCATCACACTCCTGCCCCTGAGGTGTGTGATGAACGTGCACATTTCAGAATAAACTGCCGTCGCTGCTGTTTCGGCTGCTCCGGGAGGGGGCGGGCCTCCTCGGTCCCACTTGGCACACTGACACGGACGTGCTGCGACATTTGTGCTGAGAAGACAAATTTATTGCAATATATTGCCATTAGCAGATAGTGCATCGTGGGCTAACATGACCTTCCAGCCTCCAACACTGACCGTCTGACTCCCGGTGGTCTGTTTATCTCGTTACGCGTCTATATGGGCTGTTTATCTCCTCACACAGCAGCCCTGTCCCGCTCATTATGCCCCGCTCTCGAATGCAGACATATGCTTTTTATTAGACAGCCAGACGTCGAGGAGACTGACATTTCTTGTCACGCAACGCCACGTTAAAGTCCACTGTGGAGAGAATCTAAGAAATGCACAGAAGGGATTTCCGGGCACTTTTTTGTGCTTTGTTTTTCAGTGGAAATGATATGTAAGCAGTTACAGTAATGAAGCCCAGTGAGACGGTGCTTTGTTGGGCCACCGTTTAAATTATAGCAGATTAGTCATAACTGGAGGTCTGAATAATGTGCAAACAGTGGTGCAAATTGTCTAATGCCTGTGTATATTAAATTTAATACCACATATGACGGAAAAAGTAAAGCATAAAATCCATACAAGCTATAAATTACTATTTTTTATTAGAGAATATTCAAGTAGATAGGTGCAGTGTGTAAAATGAAGCAACTTTAAGCAATTGATGACGTTGAATATCCTTCACCTCACCAGGTGTGTGTGTTCCAAGGGTGTTAGATAACCTATGTAGCCTTCAGTTAGAATCAGAACTGCACAGTGATGCAGAAAATAAACATAATTCAAAGTTAATTATTAGCTGAAACCTTTTATTATCCAGTCAACATATTTTGTTTCCTCGCTTTCCTTTTTCTGACACTGCAGGGAACCAGCATTTCCTTTTTCATTGAATGATTGACTCGTTGTTAGATTAACACATGCAGGTTTACTATATAGTAGCCCAGCAGGAGCTCACAGGCACAGCCCTTATAGTCGACCCAGATGCCTCCTCTTCTTGGTATGCTATAATAGCACCTTCCATAGGTTAGTGATCAGTGGGAGGTGTGGTGTGAGTGGAGATGGCCCCTTTTTAGCCTCATGTGTGCCGTGGTGTGGACAGTGAGACATTATCTAGCCGGTGTCATCCGAGGAATGCGAGCCTCTCCCCAGTGTGTCACACAAGACGACTCCTCTGCTGTCACGGTAACAGGATCCAGGAATACCAGCTCGTCTCTGAGTGAGGGGTCGCTGGCACAGAGAGGCAAACCCGGAAGTGGTCAATAATGCGTCGTGATGTGAAACACGGTGCCAGTGCAGAAATGCTGAATAAATGAATAAGAGACAAGAGACAAAATGACAAGAGACTAAAAATATTTGCCCTAATGAGATGGTTTGCGTACTATCCTGGTCCAACCTCGAGGCAGCCACAGTTCACAGTGGTCGCAGATACGGAGTAAAAAGCTCGCCCTGCGGTGACAAGTGAGCAATTGTTATAAATCTAGGTCGTCCTCGTTCCCAAGTCGCCGGGGATTAATTTGTGCTTTTCGCAGCTGTTTTTTTTTTTTTTTTTTTTATGAAACAGAAAGACAAAAAAAATCCTCTCCGCACATAGTGCCTTGATTAGAGTGGCTATTTCTCCTATGACTGCTGCCGCGCATCAAGGTGAAAAGCACCTGGATGGTCTAATGAGCTGAGCTGAGAGGAAGGTGCAGCCACTTGCAAATGAGCGAGTCTGCAATAGTGCAATAAAGTCATTTAATTCAAACATTTCAAACTCGATTTGAACAGATTTGCCTTTTCCTCCTTCAATCAACACCGTGGAGGGAATGACTGATTTACAGTTCCCTCGATTTCACAATCCGCCAGTGAGACGTTACTCTGTGAAAACTCCTTGGGATAAGTTCTAAACAAGTTGCCGGCAGTGCTGACAGAAGTGCATATGTCTCACTGTGATTTCTCTCTCTCACTCTCTCACTAGGCCTTTCTCCACACCTCTCTCTTTCACTTGGCTTGATAAGAACAGCAGTTTCCTCAGGGGGAGCTGCTGATAAACTCTGTGGTTTTACACACAAACACACACACAGACTGCATTGTTTTGCAATAAGCATTGTTTTTTAAATATGTACATATTGTTTGCATTAAATTTCATTCCAGATGCATAGTTTTGATTAGTACCACAATGATTGAACGTTTTACTCCAACTTTATGGCAATAAAGAAGTAAAAAGTTTGAATTCCTGCTCTATGGCCACAAAAACACACCAAAACCTTTTACATCAATGTGAAGGGCAGGCTAATTCATTCAAATAGAATTGTTTAATATTTTAGAAAATTCTAATTTAAATTCTCTGTAAAACTACAAAAAAGCCTTACAGCTCAGCTGGATTAAAGCAAACATTGTTTGGATTGTTTCAATGTTTGGATTATCTCAGCAGTTTATAAGAGATAGCCTGCGTGACACAGTGATTGTGGTTTATTCTGTTGGACGACTCCGTGAGGGCAATGATATACGACTGTATCAACAGCAGGCGTGTGCCTGATTTTATGGTTTTATAACATTTGAACAGTCATTCCCGAGGAGATATGAAACATATCATCGCCCGCAGTTTGCTACCTGCAGTCTGTCAATCAAGTCTCCGAGTTACTCCTCGAGGGAAATGGCAATCGTGCAAATATGGCGTCCGAACGTCCCATCAGATAGTGATAGAGGCTGATGGGGGTCAGCAGTGATGTCCTTCTCCACCCTCATACCTGAGACTCTTTTGTTAACGTCTCACACATTGTTCCATTGTTTTTTAAAAGGTGGCAGCTGCCTTTTCTTTGATGCCTCTCTCCACAGAGGCTGATAGATGCATGCAAAGGCTCTGCTATCTGCACTCAGCCAGAACTCAGACGAATAAATGGATTGACCATTTGTGCCACAATGAAAAGGTTGGACCTGGGAAAAAAAAAGAGCTTCCTATCTGGCAAACAAGACACTGTTGTGTTAAGAGATAAGGAAAAGAGAAGGCATTTTATAACATGTTTACAATGACCTTGGGAAACGAGCACAAAAGTCACGTCATTGGACCAATGTAATGTGGAAATACACCTACTCTGCATTTTTGTGTTAGCTTTATAATATGTTCGACAGTAAACTATTGTTTGCAGCTTTATCTTCCTGCAAAGTAAAATAAAACAGTTTTTAATCTCTTTATTTTCAAAAATGGCTCACAAGACAAATATAAATTGATTCTTTTGAGGGAATCCTTTATATTTATTTTAAGTAGCGGTTAATAAAGAGTAACACTGGTTAGTGGATTTGTTTCTTAAAGTCCATGAGCACAAAAGAAGTGGACTCACTCTATATGATTATGGAAATGAATTTAGTTTGTTTGCCATTCTTCTAGCATGTTGAAGACAGTACTTTACTCCTATTTTTAGCCAAATCTCCAGTATGTTGTTTGCCCTTTATGGGTTAAACCGATTTTGCACATTTTCAAAAACAAACTTCTCCCCCTGTTCTCCGTCTCTAATCTGGCCTTTTTCAAACTAATCCTCTTTGCATGCAAAACTCTGTTTGTTTGCACTGTAACTCGGCTCTTTGATTTTCTCCGCCTTAGCGAACACAATGTGGGAAAAACAGCACAACTTCCTTGACCTTCCTTTGCCCAATCAACACTTTGCCACTCAGGAGGCTGGCAGCAGGCCCGGCGCTGCACCCGGTCCCTATTGGGCCCGAACATAATGGGTGGAAAATGGAGGATGTCGTGATCAGTGTGTGTGTGTGTGTGAGAGTGTGTATTCAAGCCTCCAACAGGGAAGACAAGGCCTGCTATTGTTTAATTTGTATTCTGGAAAGGAAATGCCTCCACTCATTGGGCTGCATTGCTCTGCTTCCATGTGTCTTACAAATGAAGGTGTAAAGTTATGACTTGGTTGTTTTTTGCACCAGCAACTGAGGAAGTTTAAGAGGACGTGCGATTTACCGCATCTCGTTGGTATGCAAGGAACGCCACAAGTAGTTTTCCCCCCAAGGTCCTTTTTGTCTTTTAAAAGTGTTATCAAGAGCAGCATCTTGGTGTGTTTTCCCTCTTGTGCAGGCCACCTGAGTTCCTGGAAGGATTTGTTTGGAAAAGGAAGAGACGGGGGATTAGACGGTGTTAATGGTTAAAGCCTGCGATGGGAGTTTGAACTACTTCCCAAAAGTCCTAAAGCCAGCACTTTTTTGTTTTTCTTTTTTGAAACAACAAGAAGCTATTTTTTGTCTTTTATTCAGCGCGCACACAACACAACGAGCAGAATTTTAGATGCAGCCTTCATCTTTGTGCCCCAGTTTCAGCTTCCCACTGTTGGTCTGATCTTCCTTCCTGTGTCTGTTCTATGAGAGACTTTTTTGTCTTGTTTTTAACAACCAGAGCTGGGACTGAACATGACGATGACAATGAGCATGAAACACCTACTTGGTGTTGAAAACAGAGATCAAAGGTCCTCTGCTTTTGATCTTAGGACTGTGAAGTGTCAGGAAAAAAGAAATGTATTCTAATTCATTAGAATAAATCCATGCTTGATCTATTTTAAATGTTGAATTGTTTCTAAAAGAATCGAGACAAGCTTATTTTGCGTTTGACATCTGTGTGTGTGCTCTCTTTGTGCACTATATAGTAGTGATTGTGTTTGGTTCAGTTTGAAAGGAGACTATTTAGATGAAAAAAAAGGGGGGGGGGGGGAAATTAGACCGGAAAATGTAGAGCCCAGAGAGTGGAAAAGATGGGGTCCTTTACATTCTTTCCATACAGTCAATCTAAAATATTCGAGACTGAAGCCACAATTGATGGTTTTGCATATTCCTCCCTGTGAGGTTGCATTTAAGTGGTGCTGTTGTATTCACGGTGATGTCACTGTGGGATGAAGCAAATCTGCAACACTGCCACCTAGTGGCGCTTATCCGTCTGGTGTGTTTGCCACCCATTTAGACCACAGTTTGAGTCTGTTGTCATTATGCAGTCACAAAAAATGACAAAAAATTCCATCATACTAGATGTATATACATATAATAAATAACAATAATAATCATAAACAAGTCATGTCAACAAAGGGCAAAGCAGTGACTAATGTAGAATAATTATATAAATACTCTATTCTATCTATTTTTCTGAGAAATGTTTGTTAATGATATTAGAAGAAAACCAGTGTACTGTTGCCACGTGCATGTGCTTGACAACACCGAGTGGCGAGTGGAGCAAACCGAGGTGACTTAATGCCATTAAAATGCCTTGACCTTTGACCTTCTTGAATACAGTTACATAAGTGGCGGCAGTTCCGTTGCGTGGTCTGCTCTTAACCCCTTATCTTAACCCGTCCCACCACTTTGGAGTCAGTCGGTACTTTGAATACGTGAGAATGTAAAGAAAAACCTCAGATGAAGTATTACATTTGTTTAAAAAAAAAATAATAATAACTTTAAACGCTAAAGATCACAGGACAGGTTTATAACTTAAAAAATAAACAACTATAAAGTCCCTGTATACTAACTTGGACACATTTACTTTACATAATCTTTAGACAGTAGTCATCCTCACAATGAGCGGCAGTTTCCCAGTCCTCCAGTAGGCGGCAGTAGACGTCAGAACATCGCCTCTGTGAAAAGCACTGCTCCTGTTCACAGACTTTCACTGACCAAAGACACTTTTGTGAACATAAGGCTTTGGTTAGTGTGTGATGTAAGAGGGCCGGGCAGCCCCCAGGACTACACAGATTCCTTTCTTTATCCACCTTTTTATGGGCCAAACCTAAATGAGTCTGACTTCAAAGAACCCACAATCGGTTTGTGTGGTTTCATCGCATAGTTGTCATATTAGTGTATATAAGTTATGTCTATTTGTGGGCGTCACGTGGACATTTGTTACGAGTGGCATAGTAGGTGTGGTTTCACTTTGTGTTATGTAATGAAACTTTTTTTTTTAGTTGAACCTACACCTTTGTTTGTGTTATACTTTCTTGTTTTCAGATAAATATGAATTCAAAATGTTCTTTATAGCTGAAATAAACTAAAAACAATAGACAATGCAGCATTGATGTAGAATTGTAACAAATGTCAAATGTCTCTTTTCAACACACCTATACCTTTATTCCCACTGGTCAAAAACACATTTAGTGGGTTTCCACTAGTGGGCATGTGTTTGATCGACACCTCGTAGATTTCTTCTTCGTCTGCTTTATTTTTTTTACCTTTTTATTGTTGCACTGCTACGACATGCATTCGTGATCCGTAGCAAAATTCTGTAGCAACTCTTACCAGCAATATAAACTATTGATATAAAGAGAGACCAAAGTCTTACTGTGACCTTACAGGGCCTTTAGGGTTTTCCTTTTTCTCAGACCACTTAAACCTTATCATAGGAGGCCTTTAACACTGGAGAGACTCTGTTATTCTCCCCCCATAAAGTCTTATTCATATTTTGTGGTCAACTCTCAGAAACATAACCCAAAAAGAGGAAGGGCATTCTGTGTAGTTTTGTGTGTGTAATTCTGTGGCCGGCGATGGTCTTCACACAGTAGCGTCTCTGTTGTCCCTTCACTCTGCTGTCGCCACGTCTACCTCCAGTTACCACCGACAAAGACGTCCCAGTAGCGCAACACACACACACACACACGCGCACACACTCACGGACTGTCAGTGCCCCAGTGTGTCCCCACAGACAGTGGAGTGGCTGTACGCGCTGCCAGCTCTCAGAGAGAGCCACTTTGTTTCACCTCTGACTTGGATTTGGGCCAAACAATCTTGAGAGTTGCTCACTGAGTCACTTGATGAAGTAATTGAATGAGGAGTTTATAGCTGTGCAGTGTAGTTCCTTTATTATTTTTTATTGCTCTCTATTCAAAAGTGCAGTCAAACAAATCAATGCTCGCATCCTTTCTAAATGATTTCTGTGGCGTGAGAAGCCAGTTTGTCCTCCCTGCAGAATGAATGCACTGCTTAAGAAATCAGATTACAGTGATGTGATTTTTGATCTGCATCAAACACACATTTCCTCCGCCACAGTACCCTATTTATAATTTAAGCATCAACGGGCTGGATATTTAATTTTTCTTTTGCACGCTTCAGTCCTTGGTTCTGTCTGAAAACCTGACTTGAATGTGTTTCCAGTGTTTTTTTTTTCTAGCAGTAGATTGCAAGTGAACAGTTGCTGAACAAATGGATTAACTGACCAAAGGGAAATCAATAATTATCACCAGATGTTGAACCGATAGATTAATTGAGCGAGAAGAAATCAATAATAATTAGAACTCTGCATCCGGTTTGCTGATTTCTGGTGTTTGGAGCACTCGCAGTTGTTGGTTGAATGAAACATTATCACTTTGATCTTTGATCTCTTTCATTGAAATTACAATTTTAAATGTGGTGTTGTGTTATACTCAATTATCCAAACTATCTATTGACTAACTGCATAATCAGTTTATCATTTCAGCTCTAATTTAACCATTGGTCTTTGTTTGGAGGTTTGCTCCTCAGTCTTGTAACACCTTTTTCCCTTTCTTCTTCTTCTTGTTCTTCAGGACCTGGAGATCGTCTACTCTTATCTCCACGGCATGGAGGCCTTGTCCAACCTCCGCGAGCATCAGCTGAGGTGAGCGTGTGAACACACACACACACACAGTCCTGGTCATTAGCATAACTTAAAGCTTGATATCCCGGTGATACAAATTTCAATTGCAAATTAAAATGGAGTGACAACTCCTGTGTGTGTGTGCTCCATTAACAGTTATAGTCAGGGATGGGGAAATTAACAGTGAGCCATCAGCCAAACACTGGTGACATCAGTGTGCAGCCACGCTGCCTTCTTAGCCACATTAAAGCTGGAATTATTTTACTATCGAAAAAGCAAATGTGGACGTTTTTAGGACTTGTTGAGCTTATTACCCTTTTTCTAAGAAGTGGTTTTCCCCACCAGCCTAAAGACAAGCAGATTCTTGGGTTAATGGTGCATGTGAATTTCCGACTTTCATTTTCCACCAACCCCGACGTGCGATTCGAAGACGACCGTCACTCGTTCAAACACTGCTACTGTAACTGTTAAATGCACTTCTGTCAGTAAATCAGTGATGAAACTGGTTTATCTGCTGTCTGGTGCAAAATCAGGCTAGAACGTGGTCAACTAAGGACTTAAATTTGTCCTTAGAGGTGTAAAAGAGGGGTCTATACTTGCTTTCAGACAATTCCAGATTCTCCAGAGAACAGTACGGAGAGCTACCATGTCAGCGTATTTGCATTTTACCATTTAGATTTAGAAAATAATTATGCATTCAGTTATCAATTATCAACAATATCAATGATGTTTTATTGAGTTATAATAGAAAAACTTGCATGTGATTTTTAACACAACATCCAGTCATATGAACAAAACTAACGCGTGCAAGTTTATATTTTAAAATTGACTTTTGTCATTTGAAAATGTGAATATTTGTGATCTAAAAAAACTAGAATTTGACAAGACAGTGTCACAATAAGTTGAGTATACGGCAGCATAGCTATTTTTAGAACTGTGGCACCGTGTTGGTGACCACTGGTCAAGAGGATCTCTTAAACGTGAATGCTCCGTACATTCTCTGGCAATTCCTCCCGCGTGCTTGAGCTCGAGTCAGGTGACTTCTCTGAAGAATTTCCTTTCGTGTTTATTTCTGGTGAGAGTCCAAACCCAATTCTTCAGTTATCTTTAGTTCACGTCCGAAAACAGCTGCCGTCCACTGGCGACCTGTCCACGGTTTATCCTGCCACTTGCCCAGTGTCAACAGGGATTAGCTCCAGTTCCCTCCGCAGTTTTTCAGAGGGTGAACCGTACAGATGATGAATGGATGGAAGAGCTGTTGCTTCTTATAGCGGAATTCTTTGCATTCCTCTCCTCCTCTTCTTGTGCGTCTCGTGTAACCAGCTCACACGTTCGGAAAGCTTTGATTACTTTTTTTTTTACATTGACGTCTGAACAGACGGGTCTAAACCAGCCCATAATCAGTGATAATAATCAGAATGAGAATACTTTATTAATCCCCGGGGTTAAATTGGGTGCATTACATTTGCTCTGACATAATTAAATAACACTTGGGAATAGAAAATAAGGAATAAGTTAAAGAAAAAAAAATAGATATAAATTTAATATGAAACATAAACATGAATGATTACATATTAGTTGCATTTTCTTCTAGTATTTTAAATAGAAAAGACAAGTGTATTCTTCCAAAAACCCTGAGCAAACAGCTAAACATAAACTGGCGGGAACACACTTTTTTTTTTGCTTCGCTGTCACCACGAAAGCTTTCCCGTACTTTCTGTCTGATGAAGGCTTTCCAAACAATGAATGTCAGAAGTCTGTTCCCAGCATGCCCTGTGTGCATACATGTGGATTATACTGGCGAGGGAACAATGTAGCGGTACATGACCCGCGAGCTGGAACATTCCTCTGCATGACCCCTCGGAGGCCTCCCACCCTGCAGTAAACCCTCTCCCTCCTCCCGGTTTGGATCCTGAGGAATGTCCCCGTGGTCCCACAGACGAACCCACACCACTCCTGCCAACTCTATCTGAGTGCTTTTGGTTTTCCTATCTTTAAAAAAAAAAATCCCAGCCAGACAGACATCGCACTCACCATGGGATTATGTTATAGTTCAGTCTCTTCTTTTTCATCAGGGAGGAATGTGTTGTTTTTCTTCTGTGGTTCTTGTTCACAGCGACTTGTTTTTTCGGTCCTTGTGCAATGAGGCTACAACGCGACGGCCGCCCCTCCCTCCAGCTACTTTGAAGCCTTTGTTTCCATCAGCTACTGTTTATTATAAATGCTGTGTCTGTAAAGTGTAAAGAGGCCCTCCTCATTACCTTTGCACTTTTTATTGTAAGATCAGAATGATACCAGCCAACTAATTTATCCCCAAAATTCAAACAAGAAATCATTGCATCTAATTCAGTCGTAAATCCTTTAAAAATGACATAATCTTATAAAAATTAGTTCACAACGAGCACAAAATAACACGTCAGACTGCACCTACTTCGTTAAGAGAAATTAAAGCACCGTGCACACTTAATACTTTGCACTAATCCTTTTACACTTGTTTGTTTGAGAAGGAGCAGACGCAGGCAGACGTGGTCTTGTGACTTTTAGGTTAATTATTGAATTCCCAATCCATGAGTGAATATATCTCTGGGCAGTCGCTCGTGTCCAAGCAGTAGTTCCACATTAGATCCTTTGGGCCTCAATTGTTTGTTCTGGCACAAATAGCCTTAGCTTGAGTTTGTTCACGGTGGATTGCAGGTTATGAGCCTGAGACCCTACGCACTTTGGGCACAAGCCTTCTCCAGCGGCACCATTGGGGATGGGGGTCTTAAACCATGCCAGCCCGCATGGCGCTGCTCTCATCCGGCAGTTGCAAGACAACGGCCATTGGCGACTCAAAGGTTCCAAACCCTAGTAACCCAAGGGCCCCGCTCAGTTTTTAGGTGCCGACCGCACTCACCAGTCACAGAGTGAATAGTAATGGTCACCTGTGTGCTTTTTATAGGTTTCAGGTTGACTGAACATATATATATATATATATATATATATATATATATATATATATATATATATATATATATATATACAGTGTGTATATATATATATATATATATATATATATATATATATATATATATACAGTGTATATATATATATATATATATATACAGTGTATATATATATATATATATATATATATATATATATATATATATATATATATATATACACACGTTACCCTTAAATGTAGCACCTCAGCAGCTGCAGTGACACTTGTTTGTCTCATCATTCGCAAATCACTCGGTGTATAATAGCTGTTGATTACGACTAACGAAAAGAAGATGCTTGGTGAGTCACCAGCAGGTACCAAGTATCTGAATATTTGAAGTGTTCAGTATAAAAACCCAAGGACATCACTGCATGAAATCCCCTGTAAAAAAAACGAAGGACGTCCCTCATCAGCTATAGCCTACATATGATTCCTGTAGAAACAAGCTATAAAGAGAGTGTCCTCTTGTTTTTAATAATTTGCTACCACTAAGAAAAAGAACCATAAAGGGAGGCTGTGGTTCCGAAGGTAGAACAGGTCGTTCTGCCTCCTATTAGACGAGGTTTCCTTGGGCATGATTGATCCTGAACCACGAAATACGCAACTTAAATCTTTATTAGCCGCAACTTTATTACGTGTGTTCACTAAAGTCGTTCACATTAAACGTGTTCAATGAAATAACTGATGAGAGCATGAATTTCTGCACTCATTGGATGCAAGAAAGATGTTTTAATCCACTCCTTAAATGGCTCCTGCTGTTTTCTGACTGCTGCTGTCTTCTCATCTTTGTCTGCAGGATAATGTGCGAGACGGTTCGTTATGAGAGACACGAGGCCAACGAAGTGCTATACTAGTAAGTACCTACAAAGTCTGGTTTGCTTGGGTGTGGTTGCCTGTGTGTAAATGGTTATCAACAATAATTATATTGCTATTATATCTATACTGTATAGATATATGATTACGATTATATATAGTCTTACAGCACATTAAAACATAGAGAACAACCAGAGTAGCAATATTTAAGTGTAGTTTGATGAAAACACGCATGTTTTTTTTTTTAAGCTGTTACTCAGGGTTATTGATGAGCTGAGGTAAGTTGGTGTCACACAGCGGAGGAGCGACCTTGATGACTTCAATGAAAACAGATGTTGACAAAGAACCAGAGTCGGTGCCTTTGATGAATGTGTGTGTGTGTTTCAATGTTACCAAGCTACTGTAGAGCGCCACTGCGGAAAGAAAGAACTTCTGACTTAACTTGAATCCTTGAATCGCTGAATCAACAACGAATAACTAACAAATTCAGTTAACAAATCCAAAGAAAATGTGCTAGTCACAGTTTCTAACTCGTACCTGCTTCCTCCCTTAAGGAGCGATAGGTTTTGGTTCCACCAAAGCAGTACAGTGTTGTTCAGCTCTCTTTCTTGTGGTTTAGAACGGCGCACCATGATCTGCATTTCCACTGTGTATGTAAATAGCATGACGTCTTACCAGTGTAGCTCGCAAACAAATTCCATAAAGCAAAGTGTGATAATGGAAGAAATCGCTCTGTATTCCATCTTCATGGCAAAACATTTTCAACAATTTTCCTTAAATCGGTAGCACAACAAAGGGCTAACCCACAAAATGGGACAGAATGGATGGGTTATTCTGGTACATTTGTCAATGGGAAAAAAAGGTAAGAATTGAAAAGAATTGTGCTGAACTGTATTGCTTTGATGGAGACGGGCCTCATGTTTTAACATGATCACAAGGTTGTGATGACAGTTTCCAGACAGCACTTTAAGTGGGTTTGTGTCCTGAAAGGGAACACACACACACACACACACACACACACACACACACACACACACACACACACGGTGTTTGACTGCTGTCACATGTTGATGTCTTCCAAACACCCATGGTGAGAATCAAGACAGTTAATTAACTCTATTAGGAGCTAGAGAAGGCTCCTTGTCCGTTCTCTGCATTCTGATCCTTAGTTTGTGTATGTGTGTGTGTGTGTGCGTGTGTGTGTGTGTGTGTTATGGGCCTGGGGGAATCTGGAGTGTATTATGCGACCCCTGCTTAATCTGCATTCCTTTTGTTTAATCAGCCCCCACACCGGCATGTGGGCTTCTAATGAGGTGTTGACTCTTCCTCAACATGGCAACACACAAATACACACAAATACACACAAACACACACAAACACACACACACTGGGAATAAACTTTATGATGCCTCTCACCCACTCTATAATCATATCTTGCATGTCAGAAATTGTTTATAATCTCATTTAGCCAATTACGGGGTGATGCTGTCATCACACTGCAGTAATATTTATTTACTTTTTATGACAACTTTGTGACCATAAAATAAAGTCAGTCGAAAGGGGATTTTTTTTGTTTGTTGTAGAGGCTGCATGTACTGTATGCTGGGATTAAAATCGCTGTATTGTACCTTGTACACTACCAAAACTAGCAGTCATATGCAGTTTTTTTTTAATGCAGACAAAGCAGGCATTTACCTTTTTTTTCAGAAGAAGCATTTGCCTCCATGTTGTTATTGTTTTTCTTCTAGTGAGTCAGAAAACAACATGACAGAAGCGGGAAACAAACAGATAGATTTTATTTTAAAGACTTTGTTTTCTTACTAAAAGCATCATTTGCCAATCGCACATGAGTATTTGTGCAGGTTTCTCAAGACAGCAGTGACAAAAAATACTATAAAATAGAAATAAATCAAGTATTACTGGGACTATATTGTGAATTTTAGTTGAATCACACTGTGTTTAAGTATTGCACATGACAAGGTGTATTTAGGATGGAAATATTGTTAAGAATGTAAATTCTTGTCACAAAAAAGCAGTTTTGGTCATTTTGTTTTATTGAAATTGAGCCGTGTTTGGATGCAGTCAAAGAAAAAACGAGCACGACTGCCTGTAATATCCTGGGCAAGAGGTCAAAAATATGCCAGGTTATTCATTTATTAGTTTTATTTTTCTTTTATCGACATTTCTTCACGACTTCTACCTCACTACAACTGCAGAAGCACACGCATTTACGTGACTCGCATGTATGAATCTATGAGAATCAGCCGGATGCTCTTTCTCCCCGATAAGAGCCTGGATGTTAAACAGCAGCAGATCAGATTGAGGCTCCTCCTCAGCACGATCTTAATCAGGTCGTCTCTTCTGAAAATACAAGCCTCTTAACAGTTTTGTAACAATGGTTAATAATCAGCTGGGAGAATGAGGGCTTTAAACATCAGATGGGGAAATAACTGTGATACGATCTCAATTAAGTTGTAAAAATTCTACGGCGTGTACATTGAGTCGTTTCTCGACTCGTCATAAAGACTTTATTTCCGTAATTGTGTCACCTTCAAGAGCGAGGTATTTATAGCGAAACTATAATGACTTTGGTCAAAGGGAAATTAACATTTCAATAATAAACGTCACTGGCAGAGAAGTGGTCGTCATTCACAAACATTAAAACCTTTTTATTGTAGAGGAAAATGAACCATACATTTGCAATCACAGGGAGTTTTCCTTTCCAGCCACCGCTTCTGTTCTGACCTGTGCTGAGGTGAAGTGTGAGATACATTTCATCCTGGAAGTTGAGGGAGGAAAATTAAAGGAATGAGGGAGGATGCAGAGATGAAATTTACTCCCCGAGTATACTGGTTACACCGTATCCTATTACGGAATCACGCTATTAAGGCAGAAGCTAGTTTTTTTTTTTTTTATGTATTTTAACAAACCAACAGTTAATTTTGTCTGTAACGTATTTAAAAAATAATAATAATTATTAGGTCCCTGCCTTTTCCCACCCGTCCTTAAAAATCCAAGATTCAAGGGAAGAGAGAATCCAGATTAAACATTTTTCACGTGTAATTGTTTTCCTTTTTCTACAAACGTCCACTGTGGTGAATAAAAAACCCACAAAGGTTCATTTAAATGTCTTCGTTAATGACCTTCATGCTCATAACCACTCTCTGCTGATCCCTGACAGTTGGCTGTCCTGCAGTAATGATAGGAGGATAACACTTTAGAAAGTGCTCAGGTCTCTTCCTGCCCAGGACTCCAGATTGCTAGAGTGTAAACACACACACACACACACACACAGATGCACACACTTATGCAGTTTCACTCAATATCTCATGAAAACATCCCACAGTGAGAGAGAGGCTGAATCCTCAGAGGGATTTAACATCCAGAGATTATAGAGCTAAATCCCTCCTGAGATGGACGCTGACCCAGCACATTTTACAACATCCCTTTTTAAATGGGTTAGTATCATGTGGTTGACCTTTAACCTCTCCCATGTCAGCCATTTCAAAGCAATTCCTCACCGTTGAGCTGCCGTGACCATAATATACATGGACACAACCCTCACCCGACTGCTAATACACTCGTAATCACAGTGTTACAGTTTAGCAGCAGTATTTCTTCTACTTGCCGTCGTTTGTTGGTTTTCTGGCATCTTTATAAATCATTTGAAGCTGAAATGATGAATTCATGGTCAAGCTAAAGTTATTCATTATTTAAGAAAGTAAATGGCAGAATAATGAAAATGTAATATTTATCCTGTGTCTCCTTCATGTTCCAGTTAAGGTCAGGTCACGTTCTATCGTGTAAGTGCTTTAAATGCCACCTACATACTACTTCATTAAATGGCACTCAGTGCAGGCAGTTGCATAATGACTGTTTATTATTTGCTGTAGTACATATTAATGTAAATATATTATTTGTTTTTCTTTTTTTGGTACTTTCAATTTGTTTGGGTTCATGGGTGACACTTAACATTGTAGTACAGTGAAAATATTAATTATGCCAATGATATGGCAATAATTTTGCAATGGGAAGAAATAATCTTCCCATTGCAACTATTGGATTTCAACTTTGTTTTATGTTAATTATCGATTTTGACTCATAAAAATGTTCACATGAATGTATAACACTGTAGTAACTCTCATTTCCAAGCACCTACTTTTATTGTGTACAAATAGATGACTGATTACCAAGTGATTGGAAATTGCCCTAGAAGTACCATAAAATTATCTATCGATTACAAATTACTTTACCTACCAATGTGATTGTCACACCAGTTTCAATCCAGTTTCACCGTCGCTGTCTTAGGAGCTACACAGAACATGTGTCGATTGAAACAGGGAAGAACTACAATGGTATGTTTGGTAGTAACGAGGGAAGAAACGGAAACAACGCCATACAAAGAGTTCAGTTTCCGAGACCAAACACTCTGGTGCATCTGTCAGAAACCTCTGTTCACTGTGACACTATGACATCACAAGAAAAGAACCAAAAAAACACACCACATTCAAAAACCAACAATCATCTTTGGTCCTTTACAAACTGTGTGTGACAGTGACATGAAGACATTATAGTTATTTGTTAAGCTGAGCTTGGGGGAAAAACATAAAAGCATCATATTATACCGAAACATATTTAACTATCTTAGTAAATGACAGTGTTTCTAACCGTAGACTCTCAGCAAACCTTCCACATGTCGCTATTTTTAATGATGGGTTGGAGAATGGGGGAAAACGTGGTTTGAGCTCTTTATTTCATAATGTCACTCGCACCATTGAGGCACTCTGGAGGGTCTCTGGAGGCTTCCATGGTGGGCGCGTTACAATAACATCACAATAACAACTGAAAATGGTCGTCATTTCAGTTGCCAGCGGACACACCTCTTCTATTTTTAAAAGCCCTGTTTCAAAACAACACCACTTTCTTTGTCTACCATTTCTGTTTAAAAAAAACCTCCTGTCCTGCCGACTGTGGGTTTTCTCATGGGGCCCACAGTCTCCACCACTCTATGATTAAGTCTAATCCGACCAAATTAAAAATCTATGTGTGTATATGTATGAACTCCTATTTTCCGAGAAGTCTCAATTTAGCCAGCGTCATGTTGACATTTTGCAAATTTCACAGTCGTCACCTGCCATCGATATCGTCTTTTTTCATCCGTACTGGAGCAGGAACAGGAACAGGAAATTGACATAATGTGCTATCGGAGAGGACCAGTAATTAGCAGCAGCTCTGTAGGAAGATATTTACTGACATCATAGATCAAGTGGGAATTAGGCTCATTTTCCCAAATACTCCCATTCATACAGACTTCTTTTTGCAGCCAGCATAATCACCCCCTGGTGGCTATTCAATATATTTGACTAACTATTTGATTTCAGGGGGAATCCAGAAGACTAATCATAGTTTGTTAATTTAGTGTCTCTGAACTTGGCTAATTAATTTCCTGACTCAGTTTTCTTCGTACCCCAAGACCCTAACCTCCTCTCGTGAATGACATGACGCAATAATCGCTCTCCCGCCGCCGCTTCACTCCTTTCCTCGTTTCCTCCTCCTGGCACTCGTATAACCTGCTTCCCCACTGTTAAAGGCTTCCCAGTGGGGGTTTTGGTGTATGATGTTTAGTGTTTGACAATCGCTTCTAGTCCACATGTCCCAGTTCAGTCAAGCTGTCGCAATGTATAAGTCTCCTGCTTTTTTTTTTTTTTGGTCTTGTATCTTCTCTTCCTCCTCCTCCTCCTCCTCTTCTTCCTCCTCCTCAATGGGGGCATCTGCTTGCCTGCAATTAATAATTTAGCATTTTATTCGTGTCGTCTCCGAATGTGAGGAAGAGCGATGAAAGAGGATGGAGGGAGGAGGATGGAGACCAGCAGAGGGAACAGAGAAAGGGATGGTGTCGGTGGGGAACCAGAGAGACTTTGCAGTATGTTAGTAGAGTGTACCGTCTACAGCCTCATTAACTCCGAGGAGGAAAGCAGCAAGATTTTGGTTTTACTAAATAATAGTAATCCCGACGGTGAATGAGGTGAATGTGTTTGTGGGGGTGAAGTAAGTGCAACCATCCTTTACCTTTCTGTAAGCAAAAACGCAGCCCCACCCTGCCGATGTCTGGCTGGACCATTGATTTTCTCTCTTCCTCTGGTTTCTATTAAGAAGTCTCACTCAAGACTCGGTGAACACGCTCTGTGATAATCACACAAGCTGCTGCCTCATTAACACCCGAGCAGCTTCAAGTAGAAGACACAAATTCAGCTCAGTGAGCAGAAGCTTGTCTTTCGTGATGAGGTGATGTCTCAAAGCACTGAAGTATAAACAGACACAGAGTGACATTCCCTTGGATTTCCAGGCTAAACCGATGCTGTGCTGTGATTAAAACCTTATGTTTTTTTGTAGCAATTAAAACCCCAAAAAGATAAAGTATGAAAGGGCCAGGTTTAAAACGTTTAATTTGTAGGCCATATTTTAGACAAGGTCAGTTTTTGTATTTACCTTTTTCTCTCATAATTCAACACTAAAGTTCACATTCACAAATGTGCACATTTTTTAGTATAGACGGAGAGAATGAACCAAGAAAGGAAATAAACAGTGGCATTTTGAGACTTTCCGATTCCCAATAGCATTTCAGGTCCACCAAAGTGCTGGGATTAAAAGAAAACAGTCTTTGGTGGATTCACCTAGACCTGTTTCTGTGTGGACAGCCCCTTATATTCACTAGGCGAGGCTGGATTTTGGACAGGAACTGATAAAATATTTACTTCATTCAACACTAAGCCAAATAGCTGTTCACTACATCCTTAAATTCAACTCTAAGGTGTAGACCAGGTTAGATATTTACTTGTCTCTCTCATTATTTAACTTGTTCACTGTAAAAGTAACCAAATGGTACCCAATCTTCTAGGGTGAATAGGGTTGTATCTCAAAATGTCAAGCAATTTGTAGTGAAAATATCTCCATTATCCATGACATGCAGTGACATTCAAGACATAAGGTTTCTTCAGTTAGTCACAAATGGTTGTATTTCAGAATTGTAATGAAACTAACTGTTAGAATGTACAGTGTTTCCTGTTTTAAAAACTGATTATAATAATAGTAACAGTCAATGCAAAAATGAAAGCAGTTTTATGAAGCCTGTTTCTGTTCAGCATTACTGTAATGTTCATATTTGTTCATAGAAAGATGGTATCAATGTTTCGAGTCACGAGAATACTTCCTCCTTTGGAATTTCTACTTCCTTTTTACTGTCACTGTTTAACATCTCCGAAAAAAGCACACAGGAAAACTTCAGCACAACCTTTTCATAAGCAATAGAAAAGCTTTTATTTTTTTCATCAAACTTCATGTTCAAAAGAGATTCTAAAAGTCAAAGTTGATTCAGCAGCACTTGATATTTGAACTGACCTGCACAGTGTGTGCATATGTCACGCTTGTCCTTTGAGCCTTTTGATGGGCTGCATATAAATAAGAGAAAGCTTTAACCTTTTGATCCATCCCTCTGGCGTTTGTTTACAGTGCTTTGGCGGTAGGTTAACATCCAGGGCCTCTCGGTTAATCCTGCATTTACTGAGAGTGTTCACTGAGATGCAGCCATGTGAGATTATTGCTTTGCAATCCCTCCATCCATGATGGCTGGAGGATAATCCTGAATGTATATATATATACTGTATAATGCATTATCTGAAAACAAAATGTTGTCAAAAACTGTCTTTGATTTTCCTTTAAAAGCCCAGCTATAGACCTTAAGATTCTAGAAAAAAAAGGTCTGCAATTTAAACTGAATTTACACAAAAAGGCGTCTTGTGGTGTGTGGTGACAGTGTTAATGTCTCTGTGTGTACTTGTGGGTGTTTGTTTACCAGTAATTTTGTGCACACTTGACAGCCAGATCATCATACAGGGGTCAGACGGAGTTTGCTCTGTCTGCCATGCCCAATTTCCTGGTCTGTGAGTCTCAGTTGGGCCATGGGTGTGGGTGGAGGAGAGATTATTCCTCAGTTCATTCATTGTGCCGTGCGCTCTTCCTCCTCTTTCCCTCTAACACTCAGTCTGTCTCCAGTTTTCTTCCTGTCACTGTCTGTTTTCTCAGCTCTGTACTTGGCACAGTGAGCCGCTTCACATTCCTGAAGCGTTTAATCACAGCATCATTACATAATTCTTCAGATAAAGCAAATGACGCACAATATTATCATTAAGGAGTGTAGGGACTGGCACGAACATCATTTATTATTATTATTTATCAATCTGTTTTGTCAACCATACATCGATCCGTGTCAATTAATTATCAGAGGAAAATAAAACGAGTCAGATGGATTTTTATAAATTGCTTGTTTTTTTGTTTTGACCAACAAACCAAGACAGAAAATCAGAAAATGTTTACACTTGAGTTTTTATTATGATTAATCACTTTATTTGCACTATTAATTACTGCTCCAAAATTAATAACTTCTTGGAAAGTTTCTTCAGAGTGGCAGAACTTACTGTATAGTAAGAAACTTTACTGTTCCAGATCAAAATTGTTATCCTGGATTTGTATCTTACCCTGTCCCTTACTCTATTCACTATTCAGAATAATTGATAAATGCTTTGATCATCTCAACATTTGAATACTCGCTGTTTTCTAACCTGAATGTGTCTCTTGTTCTCTCTCTCTCTCTCTCTTTCAGCCCTGATGACATTGGGAGCTGCTGGTACATCCTGCTGTCAGGCTCCGTCTTCATTAAGGAGTCCATGTTCCTGCCCAGAAGCAGGTAGGATCACTCGTCAGGCCGTTTTGGGTCTGGGTGCCGTTTGAAGCACGACTTAATTTGGGTACTAACATAAGAACAGCCCTCTCCCCTCAAAGAGGAATCAGAGTCACAAAGGTAAAAAGGTAATCCTGGACTCTGGCACAAAAAAAGAAAATCCATTCTTATCACCGTATCCAGAGGAGATTTCAACATCTGCACTGTGTGCAGAATAATTACTAAAGGTTACAGAGGACACGCACATGTTCCATATCCGCAAATATCAATTCTGCTTATGATGCCACTGGAGAAAAAGGAAGTGACCAATGCTGCCAACTGGTTTTTTCTTTCCCTCTATAATCATTGGGCAAAATGTGACTATTTTTACTTGAACATAAATTTGTCAGCAAATTGGTGCACACATGGCTTCAATTTGCACAGTTCAAAAATGCCAATGTGACCCACACACAGGGTTGTTTGCTTCTTTTAGCCAAGAGAAGGATTCTGTGCCACTGCCCTTCATATGCAAACCTATCAAGTGTCTTATCATGTAGCTTCAGTGAGAAAAATCCATTAAATTTTTAAAGATTTGGAGTAAGTGAAAGCACAACGTCTACCACTTAAAATAGCATAAACTATTCAAACCACACAGCAAAGAACACACTTTTACTCACATTCTCATTGAAATACAGTAAGTCACCAAGACTTGAGGAGGTTGTTGATCTTGACCAATCAAAATAAAGGCCTGTTTTGAATCCAAATAGGATATTTTTTCCAAAACTGGCACCACCCAAATTTAGTTTCCCTGTCAAGTATTTATGTAAACATTGCGTACAAATTGGCGTACGGGAAGAAATAATTGAACAGTACGTACATGTATCCAACAAGTAAATGACTAATAAATGAAATTATAGTGGGACACAGTTGTAATGATATAAAATGTCCCTTCAAGTGAAGTATTTCATAATTTTCTTTAAATAACATGTTTATTCATCCGCCCATTCATAATTTAGCACAACAATATCACAGTACTACATTTAAATATTAACACAAGTCAATACGTCATGACTGACTTCTATTGCGTCCACGTTTTGTGCCAAGAAAGACAAATATTATGAGTGTATGAGTGAGCGATATTGTCATCAGTCCAGGTACAACATTTATCTACAACACATTCAGAGGACTTGAGATTTGTGTTCTCCTCTCGCGCTCGCAGCAGTGATCACCACCTCTGAAGCCAAGTCCCAAATGTTAAAAAGCTGCGATTTCACAAGTGGATCCGTTACATGACACCAATGCAGTGGGCGTCTTGAAAACAATGATCTTTTCATCCATTAGGCTTGCATAACACACCTACGGCCACTAAGAGCCGGGGGGCCGTCACTTGAGCCCGCGGAGTGGAGTTTGTGCCAGCGGTGCGGTGTGGGGGGGGGGGGGGGGGGGTCAGCAGCGGTCATTCTCTGGATTCACATGAACGTGGGAGGCATTTAAAAATGCAAGGCTCGATCAGAAATGTGCCAAAAGGCTGCTTCCCTCTTTAATATAACCTTTACAGTTTTGCCAAGGTGAATGTGTGTGTGTGTGTGGGGGATGCCGGAGAGGGATTTGCAGATATTGGTAGATTAAAGTTAATGCCCAGCTGCAGGTGCTGGGGGGGGAGGAGAGATGGCTTTGAAAATGTTTACTAAGCATATGTTACAGAGACGCCTGTGTAGGGGGATCAACTGTGCCATGCGAGACTGTAAAGGGGTTCGTAATTAGCTCGCTATGTTTTCCAGTGATGCCAAGTGCCTTGCACAAGACGTGTGTTTCTGTCAAGTGCAGAAAAAAATAAATATATATATATATATATATATATATATATATATATATATATTTTGATGCACAAACTGCATCTTGAGCAATTTCCATTCAAAGTGCTCAGAACACAATGTGTGCAGCCACCCTTCAAATAAACAGCCAGACAATACAATTACACAGGGACATTACACCATGCAGTGGTGTGTGTGTGCACATAAAGACATTTATGGCCTCCATTTATTTAGGTTTGCAAAATTATACCAACACAGTCCTCATCCACATTTTTTAGCATTTTGTTGACATGCTTACAATAGCTTCCCCCCCCCCCCCCACACACACACACACACACACTTATACAAATCTCCTGTGAAGATTGATTGTTTTGTTTCCAAAGCAAAAGTAGTGTGATGTTGTTATAGTCTGGGCGGAGGACTCTGAAGAGAATTTAACACCATTTATGACAACAGTCAAACATGATTGTCAAGGCCTCTTATATGTAACAAGATAGAATAAAACATAAGAGACTGAAATGGTGGTCCGAATTCTGACTTTATGTTTGTCGTATTGAATGCGTGGCATTTAAAAACCATGTTATGAGTAAAATTGAATTGAGAAATGTTCGTTTTTGTTTGCTCTCTATTCAAACTGCAGCCTCGACCTCAGTCCTTGGTGTTTGGCTACATTATGAAAACCATGATGTTTCTTTTTTTAATATTTTAACTTTAGTATTCAAAGCTTTCAAAGACTCCAGGGTTATGTAAGTCACTCTCTTGTGTAATGTTGAATGAATTGACATATTTAAAAAGAGAGATTTGTTATTGCAGTGTGGTAGAATAGTGCAGATTTAACAAAGTTAGAAGTAACTGTCCATCAATCCGTCCATCTTCTACCACTTTATCCTTAGGACACACCTACGGTCAATTTACCTAATCCCCATATTATTGCATGTTTTTGGACTGTGGGAGAAAACCTATGCACACACGGGGAGAACATGCAAACTCCAATACAGAAAGGCCCTTGTTGAAGAAATAACCTTTTTGAATTTTGAATTCATTTGTTGAGGAATTTTAACATTTTGCGTTTTTTATATAATCTTTCTTCTTTCGGGGATTGTCTTTAATTGCCTCGGTGACATCACCTTGTCTATAACGAGGAGGGCAAAACAGCTCGGAGGGTAAATTGGTTGTGACACGAGGAACTGAACTGAGTCCAGCGGGAGTTCCTGAAGCTTTTAAAGATGTGTTGGAATTGAGTTTCAGACAGCACCCTGCCTAGAAATGGCCGTCCATATCTACACTGGCAGCAAGGTTGAAAACCTGATATGCCTCCCGTCATTTCTCCCGGTGCCTTCTTTCGCACTCTCTGCCCCTCTCTCCCCCCCACACCACCCCTCGCTGCTCCCTGTAGTGAGATGTGATCCAGGGGAAGACAAACGTCGGTCATCAGATGAAGAAGCTGCAACTCAGAGACCAGTAGTGTGAAATCAAATACAAACCACGTAAATAAATCATAATAAATCGGTTGAAAAGTACAGTTTTTTTGTCAGATTAGGTGATGGAGTATGATAGAGAAATACGACTTAAGACAAGTTTATTTCATTACATTTAAGTACGTAAAAAAAGGGAGGTTCAAATATGAAAAAAATTAACTGAAAGTAAAGCGTAATTGTAAAGTGTGGATATATTATATATTTTATATATATATATATATATATATATATATATATATATATACTGTGTATATACTGTGTATATATATACTGTGTATATATAATTAGCCTATCATACCTGTTTTGTTTCCAGCGTACGTTGGCTGAGTAATCTTGGTAATCTTAACATCATTTCTCAAATTTAGTTTTAGTTTTGGCACAGGGACTGGTGGTGGAGGTGACAGGGTTAGGAAAGAGTTGCAAACATGGAACATTTATTGCTAAAATTAACTACTCCTAAATAAGAAGAGCTGATGTCGCAACTCGCAGTTTCTTGCAAATCTGCAACTTATTTTAAGCCGTAGACGAAGCTCCTGAAATACCCAAAGACTTGAAATAATGGTTCCAAACAAACACTAAAAGAGAGCCTCTCATTTAAATATAATGAACTTATGGAGCTATTTTTAATCTTATGCAGTCTAAAACTCCTAACTTCCATTTCGAGATATACCCTTCATTACTGGAACTTTCACTCTGGTTTCACATCCTCTGTCGCATGCTGCTGTCACAGCCTTTAATGACATTGTTAGCAAACTACTGTCAGGACTTTACCACCGGTCAACCACTGAATCATCGGTCACTGCGTTATCAAAACCACATAACACATGCTTGCTGAATTGCTTCCTATCAGCAGGATTCATGAGAATGAGAGCCGACTCACTTCTGTTGGGAAAGAGGTTAATAAAGGTTGAGACTTTTCTTTGAATGCAGCTGCAGTTCACACTCATCGGTAGCTGAAGTTGACCAACTCATCCGTTCAAAGTTATTCCCAAATTGTGCAATCGCTGAATCGCTGGCCTTTTTTGTTTTTTTTTCTTTCCAAAGAAATAAATGCTGTTTGCATGAGTGTTGGGACCAGAGAATAATTAACTCTCAGTTAATTACAGATAATGCTGTGGCTCACTTGACATCTATTCATCAATCATTACAATGAAATGAAGCATTGTTGTCAGATAATAAAATGTAATTATTTTGAAATAGCACTCCTATTTAAAACATCATAATATAATGTACATAATCGTCGGAGGGTTAGAATATTTCTGTGCTTTGTGTTGCTATAGCAACCTCACATTTGAAAGGAAGACATTTGCAGGGTTCAACCAGAAGAGTCGTGTTTATCTTTTTAAATACGCCACAATCACAGGGGGAATAAAACTAAAGCAACTTTGTCTTCAAGTGTAATCAGTGTCCATTTAGTCTTGAAGCGCATAAACACACTGACAGTGGTTCTGCATTTGTATAGTCTGCTTATTGTCTCATTTAGTTATTTCTAGCTCTACCCTTGGCAGTTAAAATTCAACCCGTCCTGCATCCTTTTTTCAATACGCATATTTTTAAATTAACGATCATCTGTCTTTGGTTTCCTCTAAAAATGAAGTGCGGCGTAAATCACTTCAAGAGAATAAGTCGGACACGTGTGAAATGAAAGCAAGGGCTGATGGGTTAGTGTTGGGTACTGACAAAAAGCCGCTTGATCGACTTTATCCCCCAGTTATGTTTATTTTTCACTAAGCAGTTTTAAGTCTAATCCTCTGTGCACCTTGCTGCCTAATCATTACATATGTCCACTGCAGATAAAGATTGTTGTGAAGAAAAAGCACGAGGTGAAACAAAACTTATTATAAGTATAACTTAACTTCTTTGAACTAAATGGCAACAAGAGGTCAAAGAAACAACTCTCTAAACAACATTAGTCACAACTAAAATCACATTTTTTAATTACATTGTCCAGAACTCATTAAAACTTCCCACGCAGACACCTGCAAGGCATGCACTGCAATTAATTTTGACATTAATATTAATGTTGCTGGAAGTGTGCCAACATTAGATAATGTTGTTGTATATCAAGGGACAATGTGAATTAATAGTGTACAGTACAGAAAATCATGTATATTAAAAAATGTAAAAAAATATGACCCAGGTGCAATATAACGCTTCTCAGAAAAATGAATTCAAGATTTATTTGTTAGTTTACAGTGTTATCAGAAAGTTTATGAGTAACTCCTGCTGAAAGGGGAGGTCAGAATCTGTCTCCAGCTACTCACTCCTACATAATGCTCTCACACACACACACACACACACACACAAACACACACCCCACCCTCTCACTTAGCAACTATGTAGCAGGAAGTGAGTCGTACGCTGGAATGCTGGATGTAGTCACTCAGTGCACCACAGTACACAGAGAGAGGGAGGGAGGGAGTGAGTGAGTGAGTGAGAGAGAAAGGGGGCAGAGCCATCGGACACAGGCTGATTCACACACACTTTTCAGAGCCACACACTCTCATTCCCACAAACAAATCTCAGACAGCAGCAGCAGCAGCAGCAGCACTGAGGCGTGCACCAGGACGATATGCCGCAGTCACACCACAGTCTTGGGACTTGGAACACGCATGTGGAACTAACTCTGGACTAGCAGCAGGGGGATATTTTTTCTGGAAGCCTATCCTGGTGTCTTATCAGGTGACGGTGTCACTCTGAGAACAGTTTGGACTGGGGGTGAGTGACCACACTCCAGTTGGCATTTAACCCCAGCACACAGCATGAATCACTGCTGTTCTCGGCTTGGAAACTCCAGTGTAAGGGGCGGGGGTTGGTGGGTGGGTGGGGGGGGGGGTTGTAATTTAAAAATCCAACTCATCTCCAAACCAGGAGCTGCTCACAGTAAAACCTTCAAGTCTTGAATCCAGAGCATGACTTTGATGTTATTTTGAGTTTGTGAGGGAGCACAGTGTGCTGCCAGTAAAAGGGGTGTGTGCTGTTCATGTTTGGTGCGTTAGACGTGGATTTTGGCAACTTTGAAACCAAAACAACGATGGAACTCCCACTGTGGAAGAGAATGTGTTGGAATTGGATGATAAAAGCAGCGACAATTGATGGATAACATCTTTGGGGGGTAGGGTACGGGGGGGCGGAGGGAGTTTTGAGCGGCTATTGTTAAACTCTTTGCCTTAGTAATGTGAAGTTGTATTTTGGGAAGCAATAGTCACGAGCCAGTTGCACATTCTTGGCAGCGGTGTCGGCTTCTATTCCAGAAGTGGCGGGGCAAACGTTTGGGGTGTGCTGTATTGTGTATGTGTGTGGTGCGGCGGCACATGTTGTAACCATGTGAAATTTTGTTTGTGTTTGAAAGGTGAAAGTGAGGTTTGACTATCTGGGGAAGCTTTGAGGGGATGAAGGCATGTTGGTGAACTCTTCCAACCTGGGTGTTGTTTTAATTGGGGATGGGCATATTCGATTATTATAATATATTACAAAAATAAAAATAAATTCTTTCCACTCCAATGACGGCCTAATTTGTGATGCATCTGTCATCACAAGGTGGCAGCGGCAACACGTGTTTAGTGGGTGCACTTCGTGTGTGTTTGCAGATTGTGACATTTACCAGGGTCTTTGAATGCATCTCATTTCCTTCTCCCATTAGCTCAAGACAATGTGAATCCTGCGTTATTTTCACTATCTCTCATGCACTGGAGATATTGTCAAATGATACCGTAGAATATTCAATTACTGGAAATGCTTATCCCATGTTTCCGTTGGAGAACCATTCACTGCGAGAGTTCCATCCACCTCCCTCCCCTGACCTCTCCTTCGCTGTCTTGGGTCTAAAGTCTTGCATAACCAGGGATTTTAGTCTTCATCCTTCTTAAAGGTCTGGTGTGTGAAAAAATCTGTTTTGCCCACTCATCACTTATTCCGTTAAATAGCTTAACAAAGTGAAAAGACCTTAACATCCTTTTCCCCTCTTCCTTTCACTGTCCTCCTCCAGCTCAGAGCAGCCCGGGTGCAGATTAGGGATCGCACCGGTTCAGTCAGACGGCAGAAATGATCTGAGGTTTTGACAGCGGCCTGACGGGCTTGCAGAGAGAAAAGCTGGTGATGAATGTGGAACGACATTCCAGACACCGAGGCTCGTTGTATAACGGTTGGGGGTGGGAAATGCAAGGCCGCTGAGGCAGGAGAGCTGTCAGTCATTCAGCTGAGAACGAACCTCAGGAACCTTTAATTTGAACATGAGATACTGGCCGCCTGCGTGAAAGCAGCTCATATAAAGCCTCTCATGCTGGAGTAGGAACATATTTGGGAACACCTTTAAAGGATTTCAAGTCTCCAGCTGGATGTTTACTACCTTAATGCTAACTTGTCAGTCACCTGTAAAGCTTAAAATGTCGTGACGCAAGAGCATATGTTAAAGACCGATGATGTCTGTACCAACAGTTGCTACACGAGTGAGAATTTTTCCCTTTACAGGATAAGATGAACAGCAGCTATAGCGCTGTCTAATTACTACTGAGCACGATGCCTGGGTACTAAGGAGATATCCTCGTTTGCCTAAAATTGGACTTGCTCAGTTATAATGACCCGAATGTTGATGCGTGCTTTCTGCTACTGGAAATAGAAATGACTTTTATTTTTCTGGGCAGACATGTTTGAATACTGTGAGAGCTACAGATGCTGGCCAGTTTGTGGCTACCAGGGTGTGAAAGAAAGATAAGATGAAGTCGGTCTCTAGCTTTAACTTTCCAAAGACAGAAAGTAACAAACCAAGTCATGACGTCACTCACAAGAATCTAAACTCCTCCAAAATCATGACGTGACCTGGAAGCGACTTAGAAGTCGATTATTAATCTGTATTTTCAATGACCTCTTCCCAGCGGCAAGGCCAAGGAAATTACAGGTATATAAACGCAGGTCTATAAACTAAAGCAGATGAACTTAATGCACCACGCGGCAGCATTTTGAGGGTTAAAAAGTACAACACTGATCATCTGTGCTCAGTTTTGCGCTCTTGTTATGCAAGAGTTACATTCCTGCTCAAGCATCTGACACCTCTCTTATCTTTTCTCATCCTCATATCTGCTTTTCCCAGTTTGCCAGCCAACACACACTGAGGTCGTTACGGAAAAGAAAAAAAAAAGAAAAAACGTACAGTACATCTGCCTGTGGAGATGGAATTCTTAAGCGATGGATTTTCATACGTGCACACACTTTGGCATCATTAGATTTGGGTCAACTTGCATTTATTTATTTGCTGTTTTGAGAGTGTTGGGATTACCACACTCCAAGCCAAACTGGAAAATTAAAAGTTTATTCAAGACATTTATTGTCTGGCACATTCACCCACGTGGTCGGTATGGTACCTGATATTTGCTCAGGAATAATCACAGAGCAGTAGACGCTTTAATCTCCAAACAACGACGTTTTCTGTTCGGGGGGAAAAAAAAAACCCTTCCCACCCCCTCACTCTTCACTTCCATAATCCCCTCTTTAATATCTCACATTGCCAGTGGCATTTGCCTCCTGCAAAATGGAGGATTGGATTACTAATATCAGGAAGGCAGTGGAGGAACATGATTGAACATGCCACTTTGGTGTTTGCATTTGGTGGCCTAACGTGTTTTGTGATGCATTATGGGTGGAATCGCGACTCTCCCTTTTACATGCGAGACAGTGAGCCCAGGGAGGCTCTCCGGGATAAGAGCCGGTACCAACTCCAGCTGCCTGTAAAACCAGATCAAAAGCATTTGCTCGCTCGTCTCTGAAGCTGCTGCCCAGCTGACAAATCATCTTTGCTGGAAGTAAGTTGCAAAAGAAATGCAGCGTTTTGTCTTCTTGCCGGAGCATAAGACACAGTAAAGCGTAAGCTCCACATTCTCCGTCTATCCCCGCGTAGAACTCGGGCAAGGAGAGTTTAAAGGCTATATAAACTGAAGCTCGAGCAAAACAGACCACATCTATCAGTGTGAATCATCCCACTGACAACCACCCTCCCCCCGCTCTCTCTCGGCTCACTGTGGTCTTTGATTTCACTATATCATCAGCAGTGTTTTCAAATATGAATCATGTATAGCTATTTGTCAACCAGTTGTTCTAAAGGCATCAGAAAGTTGACAAATGGAGAAAAAAACATTGAAAAAACAAAATTGCTGCTCTGGCAGAGTAACAACAGAACAGCTGACAAAAGAAGAAAAAAAACACACAAACCCGCACAAAGGCTCGTCTGTGAAAAGAGGCAGAAAGAGAAAAGCAGAGCCAGCTAAATTGACTTGTAGAAAATAAAAGGCTCCACAGAAATCACTATTAGCGCTCTGCAGAAGTGTTTTTTTTTTGTTTTGCAGCTGTGTGGTGTTTATTTCACAGCCTGGCCACAACAAGTAGCCACAACCTTGGGGCTCCAGAGCGTTTAGACCACGCTGTGCTGGAGGTTGTGCCTCTGTCGACATGATTGATGAAAACTTCACCCCCGCAGCCTCGGTACAGGTCGCCACGCACAACTTACTCGCTGTTCACTTCATCTGAGGAAAACCTTTCACACCTGCTACTTCACTCAGTGTGAAGAAACTCAACAGATAGATTGTGAGTTAAAAAAAAAATGTCACATCAGTGATCATCAATTCCTGATTATTCATCATCAGTTAAAATGCTAATTGTCGAGTTGCCTGTTTTTGTTCAACCTACTGTCCGAGACCTGAGAAATACAACATTTCTTATCATATATTATAATCATATGTGTGAAATCCTCATATTTGAAATGTCAAATACTGAATATGTTACCAAAATCATTTTCTTTTCATAAATGAATTAGTTAGTGATCAGGTGATTATGTTTCCCATCATAGATGATAAAGAAACCACTTCATACTGTATCAATAACACCCCTATTTAACAAATTGGTATAGACCAATTATTTCAGCTATAAAAGGATGTGAATACATAAAGTTTTAGCCCTCCTGGCCACCTTGGCTTGAATTAAAAATCGAAAGAGCAACGTTTCTAGTGTACTATCTTAAGTCTTGTGTCTAAATGATGAATCTCCGCAACACTCAACTCATTGGAAGGTTTGCCAACTCAACAGCAGTGTGATCTTTCTGGGTCACGCACACGTTTATCTAACTAAACAATCAGCAAACCAACAAGATGTGAAGATGTGGGTCAGTTTCCTTATCAAAAGATGCTAAAAATAGTAAACAAGGAAGTCATTATGTCTCTGCATTGAGGTCAGCCGCTGGACAAAAGCCTACATTCTTTACCCAACCCTCAGGTCGGTCCTCCTCATGCTCAGTATTTCCACGGCTGCTCCGCTGGCGTGGACAGACGTTCGCCTTTAATATTCCTCGGTCCACGCCCACCCAGCAGCCCTAAATTTGGAATATTGTACAAGCTGTGACGTCGTGAAAGTGGACTTTTCCAGAGGCGGGTGTTCCCCCCCCCCCCTCAGCTGAAAGAAGGTGTTGTCCCGTCAATGCTGCTCTGTTTCCCTTTTTATACAAGAGTTCCATAATGCATATTTATAATGTCGGATAAAGTGGCAACGACTGTGTAAGGCTCCTGCAGCCGTCGGACTGCTCTTTGGCTGCAGTGAGGTTCACAGCTCGCCGGGACTATGCATGGGTGCTTTCACTTGACAGGCAAACGGCGTAAATAGAACTGTGTCAATACATTCTCCACTTTCTGTCCGTGAATATTGACTCTTAATGTATATTTATCTCATTTTTCCCTCCTCCAGTTTTGGGAAGCGATCAGCAGGCAGCCTGCGCCGTGGATGTGAGTGCATCGTACTGGAACCATCAGAGATGATTGTGGTGAGACCCTTTTTTTGGACTTTTCAGCAAACACGTGTCAAAGACACAACCTCAAGCACAGATTTACACAAAGTGAGACGCTTAATTTCAGTTGGATAATCTGTGCCTGTGTTGTACAGCTACATGATGCAAAAGCAACATGGCACACACTTGTCTTTTCAGGCACAGAATCACATGTCTTGTAACTTTGTTGACCTGCTTTGTGTTTAAATGCAAACCAAAAGTAACAAGACATACAAATTCGCTAAGTATTAGAGCTCGATTCATCAATTATTAATCGATTACTAAATTGATTGAGAACTATTTCGATAATCGATTAATCGGTTCAAAGCTTTTTTCATGATTAAAACAAGATTTCCGATTGTTTACGCTTCTTAAATGTGAGTATTTAACAAAGAAATCCATAAAAATTAATCTTTTTGGTTTGTGGACAAACATCGTCATTTCCAGGTTTGACAAACACTGCTCAACATTTTTTAAGGTTTTCTGATATTTTATGGCCCAATCGATTAATCGAGACAATAATCGACAGATGAATCGATTATGAAAATAATCGTTAGTTGCAGCTCTAGTAAGTATAATTATTGATTTTGCATATGAAGAGAAAACTGTATCCACGTGGGTCATAAAGTGTAGCTTTTCTACAACAGGGTGTGAACATAATTTAGAATATTGCCCTTGACGGTTGGCCCTGTGATGTTTTAGACTAATCTGTGTAAGCACCACCATTAATGAATTGATCTCACTTTTAAAGTGCGTTCATATCGGTGCAGTCAGTGTCTTTGCTGGAGTCCTTCCAACATGCGGGGGTCGTCTGAGTCCAAGGCTGACGCGAACTTTGTTCAACTTCTATGTAAACAACAAAAAAAATAATGAAATGTCGACTTGGAGAAGAGTCTACTGTGTTGCCAGCGTGTCAGTGGGACACAGCGAAGTATCAGCACAACACAGTCATGTGTTCAGGGTCACAGCAGAAGGGCCACAGTAACCTACATTTAAAACAAAGTCAACATTGTGGAAATCGGAGCAGCTGTTTATCACAGTGGATGCAATGATGACTATGTACGTTACACTGTTACTCTGATGACGCCAAGAAGAGAAGCGAGAACATTGCTTGACGAGGCGGTTAGGACTGACATTTTGTTGTAGTTACTAATTTGAGTCCACTAACCAATCACATGCCAAGTCTGTAAAATACCATAATTTACTAAATCTAGTTTTATCAAAGTCGAAAAAAACTACAAAACATATTCAATTGTGTAGCATTTATTGTTGATCAACTAAACAATGAATCCACCAGTTATCAAAATACTGTGTTGGACAAGAATAAAGAGGTTTGAATGTAACACTTGGTGCCACCTTAAAAGTTTGAGATGAAATCTGACGCACATGCAGTTTAGGATTCATGAATTATTTAATCGTTCTATTGTTGGCCATTTTCAGGCAGTAGGGTGTCGAGAGGTGTGAACTGAGATGTACACATTCTTATTACTGTCGGTGTTTACTGCCACCTTAAAATCTCATACTCGCCACCATTTCTAGCACATATGACACAAATTCACCCTTTGCCGCTTGTAGAAAAGAAGACCTCAAATATAACCCAGGGTTATTTTGCAAATAACAACTGGTTGGCATTGCTGCCGCCACAGAACATCTCCGTAATCTCACTTTCACATGCTGTAATTGCCGTGTCTCCTTGAATATGCACTGTAAAAAGAGAGAGGGGGGGGGCTTCTGTTAACTGAGCTTCTACTGTATCTGACACACACACACAAACTGCCTGTAATAACACCCTCTGCTCTGCTCGCTGCACACACTCTGTGGCCTTAGCCTGCTTGCTATTATAGGTGCCATCCTGCCCTATAATCAGTGCGAGGGCTTTTTGCTCTGCCTCCATGCAGAAACAGAAAAAACAGAAAGATGCACACATGTCGTAGACCTGCGTTTTCAAACACGATTTAAGACACTAATGCGACCAAGGAAGGAAAAAATAAGCCGCTCACGTGGCTATAGTGTACACACACTCGCACACACATGTACACATTGCTCAGAGATTTGCAATTAGACACACAATCACACTTATGCTCTCGCTCTCACACACAACTCCCCTGCCGTTGTCATGGCAGCAGTTGGTGCGGCAGAGGGAGATTTTTTTTTTTTGGCAGTGTAATCCCAAAGGCTGAACACTGAAATGTGAAGCTAGGAAAGGAGAGGAGGAAAGGAAAAGAGTAAACTTACTTGTCATTCCATCATGACCCAAAGCCACCAGGGAACAGAGTGGTCTCATTTAAGTAGCACTGAGCCGCAGATACTTAAGAAAGCTGTATGACTTCACCGACTTTTATGCGAAAGTGGCATCATGTACCAGTTTCCACTGCATAAATGTGTTTTTTCCTCCTCATTAAAAATGGAAACACGGGGTTTTTAACGTGTAATTTCATTGTGAATAATGTGTTTAACAGGATTGAGGGTTTCTCTGTTTCTCTGTTCATCTCCATACTCCGCCAGGCTCCATTTTTGTTTTCGTCTGTCAATTTATTCTCCATCAGACCTCTCTCCCTCCTTTCCTGCCTCCTTCCCTCCTACAATCCTCACTCCGTTTCTGTCTCCCTTTTTCATGTTGTGAGCCTTTGACGTAGGTGTGTATCGTATGGCCCCCCACACACTTCTATTTTTACGCAATCAGTGGGGCAGTAGGCAGGCACGGGGGGAGGAGGAGGAGGAGGAGGAGGAGGAATCAGAGATGGAGTGTAAGAGGGTGGGGTTTTTGGGGATGAGTGTGTGCATGGTGTTTTGGGTAGGAGTGAGGATGGGCGTGAATGAAGACGATGACGGTCTCTCTTTTTTCCCCTCCCCTCCCTCTCAATCATATTCAGGTGGACTATATGGATGAAAATGAGGAATACTTTCAGCGACAAGCCTCGCACAGACAGTCCCGCCGGCGCTTTCGGAAGATCAACCAGAAAGGCGAGAGGCAGACGATCATCGACACAGTGGATCCGTACCCCACAGGGAAGCCTCCCATAGCCCGGGGATACCACACGGTGAGTTGCAGCCCTGCGTTACAGTTTCTGTGTGTTTACCCTCGCTGCGGTTCATCGCTATGCAACTCGGCAGCAGCTCCGAGCTCCTCTGTTTTGTGCTAATGTTTTGTTTTGTGTGTCACGCTCGTGCCTCAGAGTGAAACATTGTGTCGTCTCTTACGCCAACTTTGTGCCCCCCCCACCCCCACGTTTTCGGTGTCTGATGCTGACGCTGGTTTGAAGGTTGTTTTGATGTGTCGTCCCATGGATGGAGAGCGCTCCTCTCGTCCTCGGGAGAGAACCTTGTTTTCTAATCTCTGCTGTGGTCTGTCCTCTGTGCAGTGTGGAATTGTTGTTTTTAATTGTTCTTGATAGATTAGAGTTGGTGCACTTGTGTGTAATTGAGCTCCTGCTGCTTGCAGTGTGTCACTCACTTCTCTCTCTCCCTCTGGTGTTTCCCTCAGCGTCCCTTTGACTCCTCACAAACCCTCGTTTGTCTGTGCTTGATTGTTTGTCGGATTAATATCCTGCAAATGAAGTTCTAATCATGTTTTTGTCCATGAAAGAAAAAGAAAAACTGCATTTGTCCTCTCCCTGTACACACTGTTCAAAACACTTCTGAGCACAATAATAACAGTCAATACATTTGTTGTTCTCCTGACTTCACAAGTTGAATTTGCCCTGGAGAGTCTTTTCAAAAAGTACATGCACTGTGTGATGATAGTGTAATCATCCAACTTATGTAAATGCAATTAGTTCACTTTGGAAGTTATGTCCTTTCATGTGTCTTTAATTTGCTCAATTGAGGCTTCAACAAAGGGCTTTTATTTATATATATATATGTGTATATATATATATATATATATATATATATATATATATATATATATATATATATATATTTATATATATATATATATATATATTTATATATATTTATATATATATATATATATATATATATATATATATATATATAAGCCTGTGTTGGTTTTGTTTTTTTGGAGGGTAAACGGAAGAAAATAATTGGATCATTTTGAAAAATCCTCAGTTTTTGGACTTCACAGACATTTGCCTTTTCATTTTGTGTGATCGCGCTCAGCTCACATCTCGCATTACATTGGTGGATTTTCCGTGACACGGCACGGACAGGCGCTGTAATTGGTGCAAGATCTGACATCTCTATAACCTTTTTATAAAAATAACCACTTTTTGCTTCAAGATACAAAGTTACTTTTATGGAAAATGTGGAAAATAGTAAGAAGACAGACAAACTTGTGTACTGTATTCCACAAAATTTGCACCTCAAAATGCAGGAAATGGTGTTTCAGAGAGTTAGTCATTTCATTTCTAACCCACCTACAATACTAGCGCCTTCTGTAACCCTAACCCTTGGAAACAAAAATGGACACTTAACTCTTGTCCAACTTTTGCAACACTAAGAAAGATTTAAGGTTTGTCATTATAGTAGAGTAGAGTATAGTAGAGTTTGTCATTATAGTAGTATAAATGTGTCATCATTGAAGTACATCTATGAAAAACAAACTGGTCTTGTTTTGTTTTGGGGATTTTTTTTGCTCTTTATTAAATATTGACTGACAGTTGAAGGTGAGAGTATTGTGAGTGACAGGTTGGTTAGTTTGGGAGAAGCAGAGTGCTCCAGGGGCAGCTTGTTTTGTGAATTTTACCTGTGTTCTCTTCCTATGTGAAGGACATTTCATTCTCCAGAGCCAGGGTTCGATACAGTCCTCTGACAATATTCCATGAATACCATTTTAAAACTTGGAAAATTGACAATGCCAATTATGAGAGACAAAAGCAGGGCTGTAGTTTTCGAAATCACAGTGTATTGACTTTCTCCATGTGAAGGGATTCCACTCCAGCAGCGGAGAGTTAGTTGCCCGTTGTGTTGCACCAGACCATCTCCCATCTGTGCTTCCATTCTCTGGGAAAAGGGAGCAAAGCATGTTCACACTAATGATGTAAATACCCAGCATGCAATTGCTGCACAGAGGTTTTCCTGTTCTGCACAATTTCACCGCATTCCCTTCATTCCTGACATTATCCCTGGGGGGGGGTTCTTCTGTCAGTCCGCCGGTTCTTCGTGGAACTCTACGAAACCATCGCTCTTAAAAAGGGGAAAACAAAAATATGCTGCAACATCGTGTTCCTCCTTCCTCCGTGCGGCCCCACCCTCGTTCCTAAATTTAGACAGGCTGTGATTTTGATTCGGAAGACTGCACTGAACTTTCTCATGGCCCGACTTCTCCCATCGCACACTCAACTCTTGCCGCTCTAGTATCGCTCCTGTGGGAGGGATGGAGCGGTGCCATGGCAACCAGCACTCCCAAATGGGCTGTGCTTGAGTTCACACACAAGTACAGTAGGAAAGGGAGCTAACTTAACATGAGTGTCGTGTGGTGATGCTGCTGCTGCTGCTGCTGCTGCTGCTGCTGCTACAGCTGCTGATGACAGCGGGGTGGAGGCAAGCAGAGTGACACATTAATGACTATAGACGGCTAAGCTGACGTAGTAAGCTAATCTCTAGTATATAGAATACAGGCACTGCTCAGATTTTCCTCCTTATTACCCTGAGGCATATTTAGGTGGTGAGAAATGCTGCCAGGATGAATTTGGGATTAAAGAAAAGGATATTTTTAACTCTGTTTACTTGCACCTATTAAAGCAAATCAAAACAATAGAGGAATCAAGGTTGTAGCTATGGAGTCAGTTATTATTTAAGACTGAAATTGTGGTCACGAGTTATTGAATGATTAATATACTGTATTCTTTTTTACATTTTTCTTCTCTTCTGTCAAATAGTAAAACGGTGACTAATCTACCGCTTTAACAATTAGCCATTTAATCTATTTAATCTAAAATAACATTATGATTAGATCAGACTCTCCTCTGCACTGTAGTAAACAGAATAATGTTCCGTTTAACCGTTTGTTGCACAACTAGTTTTGGAATTATCTCCAGATTAACCTGCTTTGTTGAGGTCGTACCTCAGTCAGGGCTTCACCATCAACTCACGACACGTTTAATACGACACGGTGCATTTCTTTTGCGTGGTGCAGAGAAACCAAATGGAACGTTTTCATTCACAATTCTTAAAAGGTGATTTCTACTTGTTATTATCGCTATGCTATTAAGATCTGCTATTTGAAATGACATCAATTATCTCATAATAAACCGCGGAGTGAGCCTCTTTATTTGAAACTTAATGGGTTTTTTTGAGCATGAAGAGACGTGATGTACTAATGACAGGCCTCGTCAGTCGGAGTCAGAATCCTGAATTTGTAATTTGTGACTGCAGGGTCGCGGGTTTGAATCCCCTGTAGTGACCAGACTCTTTGGTGAACAGCTGTGTGAGCTGCTGTTTGTCCCTGAGCAACAGACTGAACCTGCTCAGACATTGCACAGTAAGAGTGCTCGCTCAATAATATAAATGTAATGCTGACCCAGTCGTGGAACTCCCAGTGGGAGTACACACACACACACACACACAGCCCCCACCGCTATCTGATAAAGAGCTATTATCTATATGAAGTGAGGATAATTTGGCTCTTGCTGTATTTATAGTGCAGTAAAGTTGTGTCTTGAATCAGTAAACACAGTTTCATTTGAATCTGTCGGACATTTACTATACTAATTGGAAATCTGAGTTTCATAAACTCCACCATTAGTTGATTAAGTGTTCAGCCGGTCGGTTAATCAACCTGTCAGCTTCAATTTTAGCTCTCAAACGCTGCGTGCTTCTTCCTACCCACTCACTAGGGAAACTTCAGAATGTTTTTGATCGTTTTTGGATTTTCCAGCACTTTTATGCACCGTATCTTTAATACGCTGGTCCCTCGTGTGGTTGTTTAAGAGCCCAGAACATGGAAACTATGAGGTATTGTTGCAGTTTTTAACATCTATAAAGCAGTCTTGTAATCAGCCCTGAGTCGATGTTTTAATTCAGCAGGGTTTTCAGTGGACACATCGTCCGGCTCTCTGAGTCGCCAGCTTCCCTTCACCGTTGCTTTTAAGCTTTAGATTCTTTTCTATGTTCTTTCTGTGAATGTGGTGTGAAAATAATGGACTGAAAACACTTTGATATCCAGCCGACAAACGGCATCAGTGGATTTATTCTGAACTCGTGCTCATGGTCGTGGGGAACGGTCAGAGAGATCAAAGTAAAGGTGTTGCTCGGAGAGACATTTTGCTCTCTTCTGTACATTGTCGGTCACTTTTTTCTTTCTCTTGCACAGGAAACGACGACACGCTTCTAATTTGTACGGTCGGTCCAAATCAATGACACAAATAAGTGGCACGAAATGATATTCATTTATTATTTATTATACATCTGTCAGCCAGTTTGAAGGTTCAAGGAAGGTCCTGTTTGTACAACGACAATCCCAACTTTGAAAAACTGCATTATCGCTCAGAAAAAATGTAGTGATTCACTGAGAAATGTGAGGAATCTGCTGTGAATGGCTGTCGGGGTTACTCACACTTCATGGCACAAGTCCCTTTTTTGTGTCTCAGATAGGAGAGCAGGCTCCTTGTGATAAGAGGGCTGCATTAGTGTTTCCTCCTAAGAGGAATAGAATGACCTTTGCTGTATTTCTAAGGGGAACGTTGGCAGCTTTGGCTCCGCTGCTCTTTTCAGATTTACTATCAAAGACCACACCTCCTTTTTCACATTAAGAGCCTCTGATTTACAGTATGTAAATCCTTTATGTCACTGTTTGCTGAAGCAAGTTAAGCTCTTGCCCCAAGTATTATGTCATTTGATTTGAGTAATGGAGCTGAATCCATCTTAAAAAGCACAGAGATGCATGGTTATAGCCTTAATGTGCAGTTTTTTTGGGGGGCGAACCAGTGAATGTAAAGCCTTAAAGTAAGTATAGATGCATATAAATAAATGTGCTTGTGTTTCCATAGATGCATCTTGTTTAAATCCGGGGCGGTGAAAAGAGACAGTGTTCAGAACTAAACATGACTCAGCGCTCAGAACAGTGGGTTAACACTTGGCTGCCTTGTTCAAAGTGGACACAGTGGAGTTATTCCTAGATTTACTCTCTATATTCACACGCTCACACTCACGGTCTGTGTATATCATGTCCTCAGAAAGGCTCGAGTTTATTACCTCCCACTTTTAAATATTATCTCATCGTCATATGAAACAGACTTTTGGGCCGCCTAACCTGACACACACATGGCAAATAATGAGTGTCCTCATACTATCTTTTAAACTCCTCCTCATCTTCAAACGTTACTTCAAACTGAACAGATGAGTAATCTTCCTTCTCTGGGTTTACTCAGTGGCCAGGGCGGCATCCGAGGCCCCAAACAGCTGTTCTATAAATATATAAGCAGCAGGAGGCAGACAATCAATACTCCTACTTTCCTCTTTCCCCTCCATCCGGGCCGCCTGGTGGTTTGTGAGGTTGGCCTGCAATCAGAGGGTCGCAGGTTTAATCCCCGTGGCAGCAAACATGTCCACCGGCAATTGTGTGCGTTCTGTTGTTCTGTGACCTTGACAATGACATTGCTCACTCATCGAGTGACAACTTCTTAATTGCTGTAAGATATACTGTACCTGGAAGCAGAGCACTAACATTCGTGCTAATAAACTGTGTGGAGTTACCATGGTCACTGCATGTTTTCCCTGTTGTGCATGGCTGCCACAATATCCACATAAAAATAGTTAATACTTACGGTGCTGCGCATGTACACGTGTGATCAAATACTAGAATATTTGTTTGAATCCAGCTCAACGGGACCGGACAGGCGCATGAATCCGAGGTCTAGTCACAACAATGCTATCGACTTAGCTCAGGGCAGAAACAGTGGGGGAAACGATCAGTCTAGCTCTGTGCAAAGGTGACGAGATCTGCCCACAGGCACCTCTCGCATTATTAACGGACACAGTTCTCGTGCAGTTCATGCATACAAACCAACACCTAAGCATAACAGTGGCATTAATTATGTTGTATAGTAACGAGATGGATTTAAATCATCATATCATTCCCCAAATTTAACATTTAATGCCATTTTTTTCTCAAAGAGGATTCAGCAAAGACACAAGATTTGATTTTTTTTTAACACTAACACACAACGCAGCACAACTTAATTGTATAATGGTTGTTTGGTTAGAGTTTGAAACTGTCCTGCAGTGGTTAATGAGGAGGTTGTGAAGTTAAATGATCTGATCAGTAATCTGCAGGCATGCTTAAAAAACAGTGTTTTTGTGTGTGTGTGTTGTGTGTGTGTGTGTGTGTGCGAGCCAGAATAGTAATACATGCATCTGTGAGTTCTGCTTGTGTCCTTGGCTACGAGCACGCAAGAACTCAGAATTTTGACCTTGAATATATTTCACTGTGCGAGTCCTTGAAACAGTTGAAAGGATTTCACCAGCAGGTTCATATAATCTTTTTCTATATATGAATAAAAGAGTGTTAACATCCTTTTACAAAAGAACAGGCTGTTGGTTTTCATATCAAAGCAACAGAAGCAACAAGCGTCACATGTCCTACAACAATAAGTACTATTGACAACAGTGATGTACCAGTTCACCAGCAAACATGTATTGATCAGGCTCAGTTCAGTGGAGAGGATGTCACTCTGTGAGCAGCTGACCGTGCCATTGTTCGGTGAGGGTTTCTCACCCTGGGTTTCTCACCTCCTCGATGTTTGATAACCTCCATCTCCCTCTCTTCTCTCCTTAACTCGGCTCGCAGGAATGCAATAAACCCCAGGTACCGTATCTGCTAACACTGTTGCCTGTTGTGTTTATATAGTGCGTCTTGTGTCGTCTGCTGTGCTGAGTTTTTGTAGCCGTCTGTGTTGTTTTGCTTCTGGGTTTATCTGAGTCTACTTCCTGTTTGTTGTCTCCACTTTCCTTAATAAATACCTTGCATTTTCTGACTGATAAGGACGGGAAAGATGAGCCTCAGTCCCCCACCCACGTTCTACCAATTCAGTTCTTCTGAAATGCTCCGTCTTCTTGCTTCCTCACATTATTATCTCCTGTTGGATCTAAAAATAAGCGTGCATGGTTTGAACCTGAGCTCATGGCGTAGGCGAGCGATGACAGAGGAGTGATAAACATCGCCTCTGGAACAGCTTATGGACCTGTAAACTGAGATAATGGTGACAATTTAGCTGATTGAGGTGCCTGGTATCTGTATCACTGCTGAGGATGTTGCTGACTATCTTTAAGGCTCTGCAGACTATTATTATCCCTGCTGTGTGTGTGTGTGTGTTTGAATCCAGTGGCTCTTCACTTGTCAGTGATGCAAACATCTACCAGTTGCCCAGTGAATGTGCCACATATTAGTGTTTTTATATGTGTTTGTTTACAATGGCTTTTTAAAGGTACTTATCCGAGCATTGAGCAGCTATTTTAAGACATACCTAACATTCGCACCCTCGTGGGCTTCAGTTATAAACATAGCATCACCGCTCCGTGCTAAGTCTGGAACCAGTATGTCATATTTATTTCTGACCTTGCGTCACGGAGTCCTGCCGTGTCCAGGCAGAACTGGACAGTGACAGAGAGGCTGCAAAGATCAGAAGTCACGATGTGGAGTCGTCATGAGAGCAGAGAGAGAACAAACCTGCCACTCACTCTCGGCAGAGGAAAAAGCCAAGCTCCTATTTTTGGAGCCGTCCTTTGTGACAACCTGCTTCGCTTCAGCTGTGAATCGACGTTAGCGCGGAAGCAGACGTGGTTTTCTGTACCTGTTCTTGATTCTTGCCTCCTGCATTCCCTCACCTTCAGATTGAGACACAGTTTTATTCAGGGGGGCAGCAAATGTTTATTTTCTCCATCAATTCATTAGTAACTCAATGAATCCACTAATGTTTTGTGCATAAAATATAAATGGTCGTTACAATTTCTTTATTACATTCTCAGATTTCATAGGTTATTGTAAGAATAAGAAAAAGGGTTCTAATATTTATCTGAAGTGAATTTTTTTGGTCTCAACTCTTCATCAATCATTGAGGTCGATTCATTTTATTTTGACCAATTACTCCACTCATTTGTTCGGCTCCAGAGATTTTCACATTAATTTCAAATCAGTAAAAGTGGCAGTGGTGATCGATGAAGGACAACACAGTTCATTTATTCTCCACAGTTTCTATTTCACAGTAAATATCGTGCATTTGGATTTGCAGTCAAAGTCACTCTTCCTTTGTGTCGCTGAATTGCTTTTCCTGAATGTCTCCCTTCTCGAGCACACACACTAAAAGCAGAATCTGCGTTTATAGTTATTCATAGCAACATATCAAACATTTTTTATTTTTTTTGCTTTGATAGAAGTGGAACAGATATTTTTGGGCAGATTTTATGTTCTTGTGTGATAATAGTGTTGCGGGTGAAATTGTGACTCGTGCCGCTGAGGAAAAATAAGCTGCTCACTTTACAAACCGGCTGTGGTTCATTTCCATTTCTCCGTCTGTGTTACGGAACATACGCACTGACATTTGACGGGCTTTTCATGTCAGTTATGACATTCAAAGACCTTTTTGAAAGTTGGGTATTTTCAGATTGGGTGACAGATGACATTTATGTAGATGAATATGAGCGTGCGCGGTGGGGATAACGGAGCTTTGTGTGTTTTTGTTTGATTTGCAGCACTTGAATTTGATCAGACTATTGAACCATTCGATCTGTCCAGCATTGAACTGCTGTGATGACGACGCCGGACCCTGCAAATGATGCTGTGTTTCCATCAGGGTACGGTTTGGTTTGGTACACTACGGTTTGGTTTGGGTCAGGCGGGATGTGCAGGCGTCGTACTGGTGCGATGACGACGAGCGGCGATATTGAAGGCGACGACAGTGCTCTTTTTTTCCCTGCTCGGTTTCTGGCTGTTTGTCTCAACAAGACGTCAAGCTTTGTGTGAGAATAGACTCGATTTCCATGGGATATTTACACCGATTGCAAGGGATTTCTGTTGCCCAATCAGCTGACTGTGCAGGGCGGAGCCAGTCTAGCCGAAGATTGGAACAGTTGGGTGTGGATATTTTGGTACTATTCTTAATAGAAAGACAAAAAACAACACGGTACTAAACCCAAACATTCTGCTCGGTGTTAAAAATGCTTTTTTAAGTTGAACATAAAACGTATTCATCTGTTTTGTTTCGCGTTCGTTGTTTGGTCCCCGTGATGTTAGCTGGACAATGATAACAACAGGACAAAGACTGTGATGACAGTGGTTTGGATCAGGTGTGTTTACTCGTACAGGTCATTTCTCTTAAGTTCAGACATTTCAATGAAGCAAATTAAGCATCTCTGCATGAATTGTATCTCTGTTCGCAAATGATTGAAATTCACATCTTTGCATTGAGTAGGCATGTTATGTTATTGTGCACTTGTGCTCACATCATGTGTTTGAATCATGTACGGTTTAAGGTTAACGTTGTTTTCTTTTCGTTTCTTGTGCAACTGAATGGTGAAACTTGCTTCCTGACACTTAGTTCCACCTCATCCCTCGCTGTCAGTGTAAAGTTAAAGACTTCCAGTTCATAACCTTCCATAGTTACTCAATAACCCGATCCAGTGACCTTTAGTTAATCATCAACTTCACGCTCAACTTGCCAGAAGTCTTACTCTCCTACTTATTCTCTTGTTTTGTTTTTTTCATCCTCCATTTTGATTTATACGCCTTGTAGCAGGTGCGTGCATACGACAGATGTTTTGCCCCCTGTGCACTTAGCAACATAATCTTTTTAAACGCGTCGCACCGCTTGTGTTTCTGCCAAATTATTTTCAGAGCAGCGTGCTAGTGGTGACAACAGGGTGATAAATGAAATCAACCCTCGGGCTGACGCAGCTACAGAAATATAGTCTCTCTATTAGATCATCATTTCTGTTCCTACAATGCCATTTAACAGTGTTGTAATAGGACTGATGTTGAGGATTAATGCACGGAGCTGGCACACGGTCGCGCTGTGTGTGGCTTTCTGTCGGCTAACATACAGTAATCAATGAATGAGAGTGGCTTTTGATCCTGTGATTGACGGTTGAGGTTTTCTTGAGCAAGATGGTGAAAAATGACCTGCTTTACTCTCTGAAAATGAGGGAAATGAGATGTTCTCTGAAGCAAAGTGTAGTTTGATGTTACGGTTCAGTCTGACTTTGTATCTCACCACACATATGCCTGTTTTAATCTAAAGATTAAGTCTAGAAATATTCCATAGACCTATTTAACATATGTTTTAATCACATAAGTGTTGTCTGAAGCCTGCAGTGTCATAATCCTGAGCTACAACGTACGCCATTTGTGCTCCTAATCTGATTTTCTTGGTTTTAAGACTTGTGAGTGTTTCATTTTATAGTTAATTTGACTGATTTATGATACTGGAAACATTCCAGCTTTGTTATTATGATTATTATGCACACATAATCATAACATTATTGTGCTCTGTGAGATATGTGGTTATCTTCTTTTTTGTTGTTTTTAACACAAATGGAAAGAGTTTAATTTAAAATAGGTGGATACAAATCTAAGATATTACCATGGAATGATCCCTTCTTCTGTTTTCACCAATCAAAACAACAGCCTTTGAGTGTGTGTGTGTGTGTGTGTCTGGTGTCATCCAGCAGTGTTATGAGGTTTTTATGGTTTTAATGCCACACATCAGCAAACAAAAGTATCACATGACCCGCACACTATAAATGCATTGAGCAGTTGCAGACATGCCGGGTTCACAGACTGTTTACAAATGGCACTCGAGGCTCCGCCCCCACTCTGCCTCATGCATTTAGCACACACTGCAATTGAGCTTGAGTGCATTTATGTTATTCTCCAGTGGCGTTATTCACATCACTGTCACAATCGTCTAAGATCGATGCTGCGCTGCCTCTCGGCATTTACACTTAGCTTGTGATTAGTCAGAGGAAAAAAGGGCCGGTTTGTTCCTAGAAAGCTTTAAACAAGGAAGGGGGCGTGGCCTGATACTCCCCAGACGCGACCCCCGTTGCCGTGGTGATGTAATGATGCCCCGGCCCTCCCCGCACCCCCCTCCGGGTGATTGTTGTAGACGTTAATGACCAAGCTGCGCAGCGAAGCACCTGAGCTTTCCTCTTGTTGTTTTGCTACATTACATCATGGCTGGGGGGCAGGAGAGGTGATGTCATAGTGGGTCTCCAGCTTCCCTCCCCCCCTCCCACTACAAACCTCCCACTCGCTTCCCCACTGCTTTGATTTGAACCGCTCCAACACGAGTCATTGTATGCTCGCTGCTTTCTAGGCATTGTCTGAAGCGCGACAGCACAGCTAATATAATAACGGAAACGTAAAAATAGTATAGTATTAGATTTCCTTTTTTTTCCCTTATGTTCATTAATTGCTCTTAAAAATCTGCATATTTTTCTTCAATTGTACAATTGAGACGTCATCATGTGCAGATCAGAATGTCAACGATTCTTGTTTATTAATGCAAGAAATGTACAGTAGTAGTTGTTTCATGTCATGAAAGCTTTAAATGAACAGTTCAAAAACGTAATGTATACAACATATTTAACCAGACGCTGAGAATATTTGAGAATATAATTCAGTTCACCTTAAAGATCAAACTCTAGAGTAACGGGTACAGAAAATTGCTCATCATACACATACATTCAATATTTTTACATTAGTTAATGATTAATTTTGTAATAAAAGTATTTGTTTCATGACCATTTCATAAAGCTTTGGTACTTTAGCTCTACAGTACATGTTTTTGCACAGACACATTTTCTCTCCTGTCTCTCGTCTCTTTATCAATACATCAAAATGACAAGAAAGTGACTGCGATGGAGCGAGATGACAGGAAATGACTGGCACTGTCAACAATGCAGGACAGGGCTTTGACAACAATGACAAACAACCGTAATGAAATAAAAAAAATAAAATAACTGTCACGTCTAGTTTTTGCGGTGTGGAACTTTATATCCGGGCGCTGCCTTATCTTTGTCATCTATAGAAGAAAGTGTGACAGCTTCACTTGGTGATAGTAAGACTTCATTTGTGACGCTGATATAATGGTTTTGGGTGACCTTTAACCCCCCCCACCCCCTTCTTTTGTTCCCTGTGAAGCTTTGTTATCACATAAAGTATGCTGTTATCTCTCTCTGAACTAGCTAGACCTTCATATGTGGGATCATCTAAGCATCCAATATCCAGAGTCTATGGAGACACAAATGCACACACAACACACACGTACAGCGTCCTTAGTGACCTTTACCCTAGAATCTAAACCCTATTCTAACCCTAACACCAAGTTGACCCTTGACCCTTTAAAAAAAAAAAGCCCTTTAAAGTCCTCACAAAGATAGACTACACACACACACACACACACACAGCACCACACACATTTTTTTCCATCTTGCTCTCACAAAGCAGAGAAGTGTAGTGTTGTTTTGTTATTTGAATCCTTGCTGTCACTGATGCTGCTGCTGCTCGCTGTAGTACAGCTGAGTGAGGGTGAAGTGCCAGAGTCTATTGCCACTTTCTCTGTCTCTTTCTCTCCTACAAACACACTCGTCCCCGTCTCTCCCCCCCTCCTCCCTTCACTTCACTGTGTCTCGCTGCCTCGTCACCACAGCAACTGAAGGCCCTGGAGGGTGTGTAGGGGGCTGAATGGGTGGTTGAGTGGTTAGTGGGGTGCCGGGGGGTCGCGCTCACCCGGTTGCCATGGCTATTTCAGCTGAGCAACGGTGACGGCAGTGACATCATTGCTGCCACTCTCCAGCACGTTGTCGTTCTCCATCTTCCACCTGCCCTCTTTTTAATTTTTTTACTCCTGAATCGACGCCACTCTTTCTCTCTCCGTCCACCACCTCCTGTACTCTCTCTCTCTCTCTCCCTCAATAGGAAGTGCCTCTGTCTCAGTTTCTCTGTCTCCCCACCCAGGAAATGGCTTTTCCTTCATGTGGTTACTATGCCAACCGACTCCAGCCGCTTTCTGGTGCCGACGTGAGCGTGATAATGGCATTTTACTCTGCATTTGGTGCCTCCTCTCTTCCCTCCATCCTTCAATCACACATTTTATCTATTTCTCGCATCCTTTTCTCTCGTTCCTCCCACCACTCGTCTGCAAATATGCCCTGTCTTTTCTTTTCTTTTTCTTTTTTGCTTTGTGTATCATCTCCTCTTCCTCACTTCCAGCCTCTCATCCGCCCTTCTCTTCTTTCCATCTCTCTATCAGTGGTTGTGCCCTCCAGAGAGAGGAGCACTGCCATTGTGGCTGCTCTTACAGCATCACTGTCAGGCAGGGGAGGAGGTCCTGACTCCCCAATACCCTCACCCCCACTCAATCTCCCCCCTCCTCCTCCTCCTGACACACACACTTACACACACAAACCCTCCTCCTCCTCTCGCTCCCGTTACAAACAAACCGCTGCTGGTTTAAACGCACAGTGCGTTGGTGGAGGCTGGCTTCAAATAATCTACTGGTGCAAAACAGGCGCTGCGGTGTGTGTGTGTGTGTGTGTGCGTGCGTGCGTGCGTGTGTTTTTTCCTTTTACTTTCAAGAGAGGGAGGGGAGACGGAGAGATAGCGGAGAGGGAGCAAACGTGAGTGAAAGTGTTGTCAGCCATTTTTCTCATCTTTTTTTTTTTTGCTCTTCCCCTCACCGTGTTCTGCTTTATTATCGGCGCTGGTGTTCCTCCTGCTGGAGATGTGATTGTCAAGTGCGCGGAGAGAAGACGCTGGGTTGTTTCGTTGCTTGGATAAAAGGATATATATTTCTTTTTTCATTTCTCTCTCTCGCTCTGTCTCGCTCCTCCTCCTCCTCCTCCTCCTCCTGTGTGGTTTTAAGATATTTCTGTGGGAAGCAGCGGGGAGGCTGGAGAAGCTGCTGTTGGTTGTGGAGAGTCTAATCAGGCCAAGAGAAGGGAAGGAGAGAGGAGAGGAGAGGAGAGGAGAGCGGATACTCCCAGACCTGTCAAGCCGCCGCCGCCTCCTCCTCCTCCTTTCAGAGAGAGAGGGAGAGAGAGAGAGAGAGACGGTGCAGCCGAAGGGAGGAGAGAGGGCAGGAGGGTTTTGGATGGATATGGGGGGTCAATGCTGAGGCATAGTGCAGGTCCGGGATGTAAGATTTTAGCCCGGTGAACATTTTTTCATTATGAAACCATTAGCAGCATCAGACAGCAATGGAGTCCCGAGCCAGCAAGATAAAACCCCGGTAAGTAGCCTATCGACGTGCAACCTTTCTCCCGTGTGTGTGTGTGTGTGTGTATGTCCTCTTCCGCCCCCCCCTCCCTCCACCTCATTTATGACCCTGTAGATATGATTACCGGCCTTATAATGGATGTGCATCGGATTTCCATCCGAGTCTGCACGCGATGAATGAATGACTGAATGAATGAATGAACGCGGCGCATGCAGGACCCAAGGGCGAGACAGGAGGAAAACACGGAAGAACGGGGCTGATTATTATTGCGCTGTCGAGCCTCAGATGTGTGTCAGTGTGTTGTACTAGAAACGGCCGCCATGTGCTCGCTGTCACTTCGCACGCGCACGCGTAGATTTTTTTATTATTATTTAAATGATCTATTTATCTCATATTTATACGTGCAGGGCCCTGTCTGGATTTATTTTATTAGGAGCGTATGTGAGACCTATAAAAGTGCCATGTCACAATGTTGCCAATCACACACACACACACACACACGGACACACACACACACACGCGCGCGCGCACGTACAGTGGTGCAGGTGTGAGTTTAACGACCGTAGTCGTCTGTGCCCTCATTATGTTTTACGACGCACTGAGGTGACAATATTTGATCGTACAGGTCCACGAGACGGTGCGCGTGAAATTAAACACGCCGCGTGTGCAGAGCAGAGGTGTCATTCGTATTGAGGGAGATTTAAAGGTTGAAATCAGTGTGTAAGAGATAAGATGATGATGATGATGGTGGTGGTTTAATGGGAGAGGTGATGTCATGTGAGCAGTGAGACTCGTCCCACCTTTTAGCCTCTGGGATGAGCTGCTCCAGCTCAAATGCAGCAGCGGTGATTTATGCAGGGTGAGTTATTTTAAGCAGAGGCAGAATAAAAATCGATATGTATGGAAGAACACAGTTGATATTTCCTGTTTTCACGATGACGATCAGCTGAGACGAGTCTCGAGCCAGCTGTACTCGCTGGTGGCGCTGTCCGTGGTGCTGGAAGCAGCCGGCGCGGCCTCAGCAGACCTTCCTGAGGGCCTGAGCTCATCCGCACTTGAACAGTAAAAAGAAACCGGATTGATCGGTTGTCAGCGCCGCTGGCATCACTCACGCGCCCCGGGACCACACACACGCGTACGCGCACGCTCAGGCGTGCACGGGCACGCCCGCAGTCTTGTAAATGACACTGATGGATCAGAACAAAGCAGTTTCCCTTAAAGGAATACTTCAACTTGCATTAAGCTTTGTATTACTAGAATAGGGGTAGTATTTTTGAAAAGTTGTGCTTCCCAACCTTTGTTGAGAAATGCTTTCTTTTCTTTGTAACGTGCCCACCAGTGACACTTGGCCCTGTTAGCGTAACTGTTAGCAAAGATGGCGGACACTGTTTACATGCTGGGAATAAGGTCCCGTCCCCCTACGAGTGGGTCTAAAAAGTGCAGAATTAGCGTTATAGTTTCAAGCCTCGGTCCAAGTGTCACTGGTGGGCACGTAACAAAAAAAGAGTGAAGATATTTCTCGACTCGGGGTAAACTTTCAAAAATACTACCCCTATTCTAGTAATACAAAGCTAAATGCAAATCGGCCAAGTTTTCCTTTAATACGGCTTTTATAAATGACATTAAGAACCAATTAGCTCCATAATGTATAACTTCCTATAAGCAATAGGTGGATTAAGGTTGACTTATTACATCACAGACCCAAACAGCTTGAACTGGCAGCTAGTTGTTAGCATGCCTAAAGACTGTAACCGTCCTCGACTACGACTTCTCACTGTTGTGTTCTTCTTCTGTGAATTGGCACAAACTTGTATTTCCCGTGTCAAAGTCTCACATCATCTGGATGTGTTAGTCCAGCTTTGAGAAATTAGATTTAGTAATATTTCTCTTAGAAAACAACACAACTTAACGTGTATTTTATGCATCCCATTTTAGTCAGATTAACATATATTTTTTTTAATGTCATGTAAACTAACTTTTCAAAACTATCATACACAATACTTTTAACATGCTTATACAGTGTGCATGTAGCTTTAGACTATGTGCCTATCTGTATGGTAGCATTTAAAAGACATTTTCAGCTAAACTTTTATAATTTTAGGATTTCAAGTTGTGCCGTGCCATTTGCGTAATCCCACAATTCATTAAATGTCATCGTTCAGTATTCATTTGATTGGTTTTTCCAGCAATATAACAGTAACTTAACAGTAATTGCTTTTCCAAGATAAGAAAAACAGCTCATTTACCTTTAAGTAGCACAGTATAATGAGTCATGAAGTTCAACACCGATGCAGATCGAGCTGAACTAAACCAGCAGATAAGACAGCGGTTACATCAAACACTGAAAAACACGAGTTTGACAATCTCAGTTTAAAGTTGTGAGTCTTTCAGTGCAAAGAAATCAGCTTTATTACTCAAGTAAAATCCCATTCTCCCAAGTTTTATTTTTGCTTTCTGAGATTTATTTTTTATTGAACTGCATTATGTTGATTACATGTCCTCAGATTTAATATGACCTCCTTCACTGTCTTCTTTTTTTCCATCCCTGTTTGTTTCCCATTGTTTGTTTTCTAATGTTTTAGCATATAAATGGAGACTTGGGTAAATATTCATTTAGCCAGCAGGAAACCCACCATGGGTAGAGTCAATAACAGCCACTAGATCCCATTTCAGTAATGACATCACGATAGTAACCTTATGGCCACTGGCTTTTATAGCCTGATGTTTAATTCCCGTATTGCTTTTTTTTTTCCTTTGGAGATCTGTGATTTACATTCTTATTGCTGCATTTTATCTTTTACGGCTACAGAGCAAATAACTCACACCATCACGGCACAATCCATGTTGATTTATCAGGGTTTTATAGGCCTGGCCATGAATGCCATCTCCTTATCTTTGAACAGTTGTTGGAATTTAGGTCCACATACATGCCATAGCCTCGCTGTGCTGGGGTAATAAATAGTATTGAAATTACAGTCAGGGAATTGACACTTTGTGACCTGTTTTCCATAACTTTTGTCACATTTATGTCTTATAATCTGTCAGCAATGTAGACACAGTGCAAACAAACATACTTCATGAAGATTTATTGATGTGTAGCCTTTCCAATGGAATACCTTTAAACAATAATTGGCATCTCGTGGGCTAATTTCTCGTTATAGATCGTCGTCTCCTTCCCGTCTGTCGGCTGGCGAGGCTGCAGCTAAGACGAGGAAATCCCGGAGAGAATATCAGACCCATTTAATCAGACGCCACACCTAAAAGATTTAAATCTTTTGAATCCTGAGGCTCTGGAAAACGGGGAGCTGCCCCCTGTGGTCGGGATAAAACTGTGGGATGTGTTTGTTGTCTCTTTAACAAGCAGACAAACTTACTAAACCAGGTGTTTGAGTTCCAGAAAGTTGGGTTCTTTTTAAAGATTGTTTAATGCAGTGCATTTTACACGGAGTTGCATTTCTGAGCTTGGCCATTCACAGCTCTGGACAGCCAGGGTAGTAGCACAGATTCACCCGGGGCATAGAAAGGCAGTAAAGAGATTGAAAGTCAGCCAGGGCTTCCACCCAGCAATCTAGGTCATTAGGTCTACAGTGTAATTTAAGGAGCGCCACATCTGCTCACATGTAGGCAGAAGTGAATGTTGCTGCTCTAGTATTAGAGCGATGCTTAATCTTCCCGTGACAGCTGATCGTACATGTTTTTTGGCTCGCGGTTCTGCAGAGCTCACCTCGTTTGTTTGCGAGAGAACAGTGAATTCTGGAGCACAGGAGTAAAGGGAGGACTTCATAAGGTAGGGGGACTCGCCGTGATGGATGTTGAGCGTATTAGAATCAGAATTATACATCATTTTAGACTAGATCATTTTAGAATAGACATCAACAGTGCACAGTGCATGTGTTGCCATGTCGCTGTGCCGCTGGTGGGAAAAGCTTAATGAGTGTGTGTCGTTATTGTTGTACTGGCATCCATCTTGGCCCAATCTCTTGCATGCCATTGGGCCGACGAAGTCAATGGACCACATGCTTATAGACTGAATGGACCCTGGCTTATTGACCAACAGACAGATGACCTAAATGAGTGGAGAGAAAGGATTAAGTGTTTATTATCCTCTCCCTTTATCCCTCTTTCCTGTCCTCCCTCTCTCCAGGCGGGTGGGGTTCTGTTGGGAGGAGGTGGTTCCTCCTCTCGCTGGTTATGGAAACCAGTTGGGATATTATTATTGACATATGGACCACTCCGGTGCCTGGCTGGAAGGCTGTATCGACAAAGCTCCACATGACTGGTCTTGTACTCAATACTGAGAATATTCAATTCATTTACCCCCAGTGCACTCCCTCTTATTGATTAGAGAACCAAAGTGTTATGAAGAGGTTAACAATTCTTGACCCAAAATTAAGTGGGTCATGATTACGTATTTTTTTAAAGGCTAAATAATTTCCTGACGGTGTGTGGTAAGGTACTAGAAGCTTCTTAAAGACGACCCTTTGCTACAAATGACTGTTAATTCTCTAGACTCGCAGCCCGCCATAATCTAATTTGACCAGGCGTAGTTTCATAATGAACCAAATCATAACAGTACAATAGGTTGCACCCTTAAAGTTTTGCCTGTCCACACAAGTAGATTTTAAAGTTTTAAATGCAAAGGTGTGTGTAACCTGAAAGTGTCATGCAATACAGTTCCCTCTCAGGCGTTCAGAGCTTCTCTTTCATTGTTCTTGTTGACATGGCCACGCATTCGGAAGCAGCAGCAGCAGCGTTCTGCAAATAGATTCTGCGAAACCTCATCCCTTTGCACTGTACTTTGTGCATATTGCAACGACGATAAACCCTGGTCTATTCTATACTATACACTTTAGTTTGTGTAGTGTTTACCTGGCACTTCAGCTCTGATGCAAACAGCATGTGTGTGCACATGAACACCACCAAATTAATTAATTATTTGCAAAACACAGTAGATGAGTAGACTTTCATGCTTCAGCATTATTTTTAACTTCATTTTCTAACTATACCACACTCTTGTCCCTAAGTTGGCTCATGTTACCCTGACAACAGACTGATGAGAATCTCCAACACACTGCGTGTAACTTGTCTTCTGTGGCTCTGTGACGCGAGCGCGATGAGACTGAACCGCGATCAAATTTGGTGCAAAAGTCATCAATGTGTCAAGGCTCCACTTAAATACAAAGGCGATTTATCACGCTAGCGCAATATAGTCCAGCTGGTAACAATAACATTGCTCAGCTGGAGGCAGCGAGAGTGAAGTCAACCCAGATGAGGGGATGGGAAAATAGTCGCCTGAGGGAGGTTAGTGACTGACTGGACCCTCTGGTCGACCATTTTGGTTAGTGCAGCCAGCCAGATAATTAAACATGATGGCGATCTTTGACACAGTATAATCACATCACACTTCAGTGCCACAGGAGCCGCACTGTCTGCCGCTCAGTCTCTCCTCGCCGTTCTTATCTCACCTTCTCACAGACAAAGTTTAGCTCTCAATTTTCTTTATTGTGTGCATCATTAATATTGAGAGGACGTTTAGTCAAAACTAGTTAAATGTTGGCAGCGGAACTCTCAACTCTCTTTTACTCTTAAAATTTAAATTAAGCCACAATGCAGATGAGCGCTTCAGAGTATGTGATGATGTACATTTGATTAAAGTGCGCTCAACAGCAGACAACGGTTCAAACTCATTAACATGTAAAAGGAACCTTCAAAATATGTACATGGTTTCTATCTAGTGTGTTTCCATTTGTCACGCGAGTGAGACTTCATTTCACTCTTTCAGCTGCAGAGACTGATTTCCATAATGACCTGAGGTGGAGCGGTTGTTTTCAGTGCGGTTTCTAGACGGATGCAACCGTCACCCAGACTTCCACACTTCAGAGACCATTTCAACTTAAACTTCAGACGTAAAGAGCGGAAAATCCTGGTTAGTGACAGCACAATCTGTCCAATACCACAGCTATAGCACTTCAGGATTCATAGGAGGAAAGTATCCCCCCCACCCCCGACCTTTATTCACCGTCGTTTATCAAAGCTCCGTCAAAAGTATTTTTCCTTTCCAGAGGGAAAATTATAAATCACCTGGACATAAATTAAATCCCAAATGTTATTTACCGTCCCTATCTGAGATTACACAGCAAGTATAAAAATGTGTAAACTCACCGTCGAGATGATTTAGCTGCGACATCCGACAGCATGACAAATGAAGCAACTTAGTTAAAGCAGCCACATTAGACCTTTAGGTGTAAAAAAATGGAATATTGATGTGCTGCCACAGCTAGAAGTGAAGTTGAAAGTGGTTCAGAGTGGTCGCCCTGCTGAGTATCACATATATATTGGTAAATAAAACATTTAGCCATTAAATATTCACGTTTATAGACCCTGTGAACCAGTTTACGCAGCATGATCAAACTCATCATCTCTGCCATCGTCAAATGGAAACATTCCATGCAAATACTACAGTATATACTATATTACACACACACTTTGAAGTTTAAAAAGTTAAATTTTAAGGCATAGTATGGTAACTAATTGTTTTTCAACTACAGCATGTTCTTCAAAACAAGTCATTTTAATAAAATGCCTAAGATTTCACAAGTGGCTTTCTGCTATACTTAATTATTCCACCTTCATTTCCATAAGAAAGTGGGTTGGCTCAAAATGTGGCTAATTACAGTGGTGATTTACAGTGCAGTGCAGTGTGAATTACACTGAGGGGTTCCCCTTCCATTACTGCCTGGTGTTCATTTTTGATTATCCCAGTCGTGAGCTGTAATTGAGGTATTTCCTCAGCGTATGCAGCTTATGTTTTTGCATTCTGAAGCACACGGTAGCTAAACACCGATGTACCAACGACTCACGGCAGTTCATTTGATTGTCATAGACCTTTTAAAGGTCCTCCCCTTTTTAACACATGCACTCTTAACCTGACATATAGACGGAGGGCGAAGAAGAGGATACTGTTTTCATACCCTTAGTGTGTGTGAAACTTGATCGTTACTTTTGACACCTTCAGCAAATCTGGATTGTTTAATTAACAGCTTGTCATCTCTGCCTTTTCCCTTTGCTTTTATAATAGATTATGTGTTAAGCTGAGCTCTCACTGTGGGACTAATTAATATTTTCCTTCTGATAATATTGGATAAACCCAACAATTGGAATTAAAGGCTAAAACTAATCCCTGTTTTCAAAAACTCTTCTCCGTGTTAACTGTTAAACATATTCATACAGTCAATCAAATGCTCAGTGGAAATTAAACAGGCCACGGAATCCAGACAAAGTGAACAACATCATGCTGCTAGGTGTGTTTCCAAACATCAGTGTGAGTGTTGGACTGACGGATAACTGACCATCTGTGTGTGTGTGTGTGTGTATGTGCAGCTCCCCGCCGACTTCAGCAGACTTCACCTGGCCGACGGCTTGCACCCACAGGTGACCCACGTCTCCTCCAGCCACTCAGGATGTAGTATCACCAGCGACTCTGGAAGCAGCAGCCTGTCAGACATTTACCAGGTAAGGCCTGCCAACCTCGGTGCTGGACCCCGAGACTGGACCCCCCCTCCCCCCTCTGGATAGCTGTGTAGCTGCTGTAGTTTCCCAACTGGCTAGTAGACGACGTTATTAAAACTCTCTCAGCGATGGTCGTGTGTGGTTACAGAGTTTATTTACAATTTTAAACGTTTAAAAAAAAGAATGTTTTAATGCATTTTCCAGCCTTGAATTGCATGAGACACCACACTAGCAGCCATTCAGCGTTCCTTGGCTCTGGCGATTTCTTATAAATTATTATTATTTTACTTGGCTTAATTGTCAAGTGTATAAATATTAGTGACATCTAATGGTAAGGAAGGACTCTGCTCACTCCTTCCTTTTCCAAGTGCACCAGGGAACTACTTCACATACCAAAAAGTATATAAACACAACTCTCGCTTCTCTTCTACTCGCATTTGTCTTTGTCCTCTACATGTATGCGACCTTTTTACAGCATAAACGGACTTGTTTTAAGTGTTTCCAACCCGATCTGAGGTTTTTAAACTGAGCCCGGCTCGTGCCGTTCCTATGGTCAAAACTCTCCTTGGTGAAATGACACGATATCTACCTGTGGGAGCACATGTGAAGTCTCATTACAGTAGTCTAATACATAATTGTGTTGAAAATAAATCTGACTAAAGAATGAATGAAAGAAACTGGTCCCCAGTGGTAAATAAAACACAATTGAGCTCACATACACACACACACATTCTCGTGACTGTGTTTGTGCCCTGAACCTTGCGACTAATCCTCTTAACGCACACACACACACACACACCATTGGCTGGAATGCCGTCACCTGCTGTGTGCCTATTTATGTGAGCATGTTTGTTTGTCAAATGTGTGCATGTGACTCTGCTCAGGGGCATCAGCCAGAACCTCATCCTGGTTTGTGTTCATAGTCTTGGTGGCGTTGACCTGTTTGAATGCAGCTGTATTGTGTGTGTGTGTGGAGCAGGGGTGAGTGAGCTGTAGTGTAGAGTTATGTGTGTGTGTGTGTGTGTGGCCATGATGTTGCTGGCTGGGGCAGGTTGAACAGACTTCTGCTGTCCCCCAGTCTGTGATCCTGGTCTTAGAGCCATCTGCTATCAGCTCTCTGGCAGTCTCTTGATATCTCGATCTCTGCATCTCTCTCTCTCTCACACAGTTTTACAGCATTGCTAATGAGGTTACTCATTGATGATGCATTCCCTTGCCCCCACACCCTAACTGAACCATCACAGCTTAGTGCCTAACCCTTAACATAAACCTAATTCTAACAGCAACCCTGAAACCAGGTCTTAACCTTGGAGAAAGTCCTCTAAAGTTGAGGCAACCGGCCAATAATGTCATCACTTTCCCAAAATCTCCTTTATTTATCCTTCTCTCTCCTCCTTTTTCTTCAAACACGTTCCTTCTTGTTGTCTTTTAATCTTCTTCTCTTGTAACAGGTGATAAAATGTCTCCGCTCAGTAAATGTGCTGATTTACTTCGGTGCGATCGGCTTTATTTTCCTCGAGGTTTCTCGCTGTGCTTTTTGCATTTCATCCAATTTAGAGCAATCGAGCTTTTCTGATAATCAAGCCGCCATTTGAGTCATTTTCAGAGCGTCATATTTGCTGGTTTGAAGTGCTGGTGTCACTTTTGAGGAGTTTGGACTGTTTGGTGTTGAAAAACAAGCAATTTCAGCTCTGGAAAACTCTATTTTCCTTCTTAATGTGAGTAGTTTCTGGTTTCTTTGCCCCATATAAAAAAAAAAGAAGAAGAAATCATTAAAACATTTTTCATCATTTCTGACATTTCATTAAACAATATTCGATCCAAAGGTTCCAAAATTGGGTTTTTCTGCTCTCGTCTTGTTTACGTCACCTCCTGACCCCTTAGATTAATCTGAAAACCACTTACAGCAACTACTGCACCTCGCCTGAATTGACAGCTAATTGTGAACCACTTGTACTCCAGGTACCTTGAGAATACAGCATGACGTCTCATGTTTGTTTTGTGCAACATTGTTTTTTAATCGTTAAGCTTAAGTTTCCCCCTGCAGGTTCCAGAATTAAGTGTAGCAGATTACCAGCGATGTTTGTGCTTCTCACTGGGGGTGTTTTTTGTTCGTGGGAGGCTCGGTTCTTATCACAGGCGACCAGTTGTTGAAAGAAGACCAGTATTATGTTTCTAAATCACTGTGTAGATTTTGTTTTTGCACATGTGAGGAGTTACGAGCAGCAGATATTTGAAAGAGCGCTGAGGCCTCAATGACGTGAAGAGAGCCACGTCACCGTCACATCACAATGTTTTCTATCTGAATAAATCATGAAATTGGTCCTTCAGTAGGACTTTGAAAGCATTGATCCCAAGAATAGCCCTGATGAAATATTAACAACACCTGACTTGCTTACTGTCTCTTAATGCTTACAGCATATTTATTGATTTTTTTTGATACATGACATGAAAATGAGCCCATGCAGAGGCGTACGGAGAACCTTTGTTTAAATGCAGCGTGTTTTTCTCACAGACTTTTTACAAAGTTGTGTCCATTGAAGTCTTTGTGGTTTCTGTAAAGGAATACAGCATGAATTTTTTTACCGTTTTATGTCTGCTCTTTGTTTGCGGATACAACAAGGTGAACCTGTCTAGGATGGGTCAGATTTACAGATGGAATTAAAATTCCAGAATATACAGAGACGGTTGTTGCAATTCCTCGTTCGTTTGTCTCTCTCTCTCTCTCTCTCTCTCTATATATATATATATATATATATATATATATATATATATGTTTTGCTATTTCAGCTTTACAACAGATTTGCAGCTGCTGTTTCCATTGTTTACTGCTCCCCAGTCAAAAGGCCACGACACGCATACACCCACATCATCCGTGCAGACGCTGTCCTGGCCCCTCCCACCAGGGTGTGACGCCCTGGTGAAGCCACTGAGACACTGGCCTGAATCATTAATGAGTCTTGTGCACATGGCATTTGCGGAGAAATGACAGCGGTTTTACTGTGACTTGGCGCTGGTGCGGGGAGGTTTGAAAAATTAAAAGCAGGCAGAACCGTCTGGGAGGTGAAGATGCGTGTGGCTCTTGGATTTTGTGGACGCTTTGCTAAGGCGACCTTTTCTTCTTTTCCTGTTGAGAAGCGTGCGGTTGAGCCCAGCGCTGAGGTGAGAGGGTTCAGTGCTGCAGTGTGGCTGATGTTTGTTTTTATTCCCTCTGCTTTGGTTTGTTCGTGTTGTGATCCAGGGAGCTTGGACCAGGCACCGTGGCACCGTGGCCCCTCTTGTCATTTATGGAAATATTTTCCTTTGATGATCGCAGGAGGACTCCGTTAGTATCGCTCAGGAGGCGGGAGTAATTGCATTACTTTCGCCCCTCATCTTAGTTCATTTTCCATGGTTTCACACATGTTTCATCTTGTGCTTTCAAAGAGCAGGATCTGGCTGCGAGGCAGGCGGTGAAGTTTACTGAGGGGAACAGGAAACGGGGAAGCTGGTGGTTAATGAGCTCGCGGCTATGCATAGCAGACTGTTTACTGTGAGGTGTTGATGAGTGTTCTTTTTCCCCTATACTGTACTAAATTCCTCCTGATCAGTGTATGGACGTGGATCAGATCTTTGCAGCAGAGGGTGTTGTGTGTCACCGCTTATGCTTGGAATGGAAAATAATCTCAGCTGTGTGTATTTGCTGTGCTGCATCTTAATTGTGCTGCTGATGTACCTGCGTTTACATCACTGACAGTGTACAGTACGTGGTGATCGTCTGAGTCCGGGGCAGCTGTCGATGTCGGACTGGGACAATGAACCCTCCCCCCCCTCCCTGTGTTCATAATCAATAATTGATTATACTTTCTTCTTTTTTTTTTAGGCCACAGAGAACGAACCGGGTGACATGGACCTGAGTGGCCTCCCGGAGACCGCCGTCGACTCTGAGGAGGACGACGATGAAGAGGACATCGAGCGAGCGTCGGATCCCCTCATGAGCCGGGACATTGTGCGAGATTGCCTGGAGAAGGACCCGATGGACAGAACCGATGATGACATCGGTGAGTGCCCGGCAACCACAGCGTTTGATTGTCTCTTCTTTTGTCTTGTGTGTTTCACACGTCGCAAAACAAACTGAGACAGCACTTGTGTTTGCATCTAGAGTAAAAATATGAACTCAAAGCTCAGTGTGAGATTTTAAGATGTTGGAATCAAGTGGGACAGTACGCGTCCCAGTTCAAAATGAAGTCAGTTCTCCATAAAAACCACACCCTTCATTATTAAATCGGTCACAGTAAATTTACATCGTCAAGTCTGAACTGCTCTAGTTTATCACATAAGCTTTATCAGACCTCCACTATCATATCCCTCAAAGCTATAACTCGACTCCAGCGATAATGATACGAGTGTTTAGAAAAAATAAATAAGTACACACAGACAATAGAGAGTGAGAAGGATTGCCGCCCCCCAACCCCCCCCCCCCCCCGATGCTGTACACCCCTCCTTCTGCCGGCAGGCTTTTCTAGGTCACTCTGGCACATCCTCTCGACTCACCTCTCCCAGCACATTAAACTTTCAGTGCTTCCACGGCTTCACACATGATGCTGTTGGTTTGCCAAGCACAGGTCAGACTTAACGTCAGACTGTTGCCGCTGCCGGCCAGCGAATATGGAAATTGGTGGTAGACGATGATGTCGGGATTAAATACACGAGCCACTGGAACGTTACGCTGCAATTTCAGTGTGTACAAATATCAATGCTTTTTTATTCATAATGTCTGCTCACTGCTTTATAGATTTATGGATTTCCCAGAACAAGTGGGAAACTTATAACAAAAGCAGCAACATGGAGCCATTTTCACTGTTAAATACCTTTGGACACATAAGACAATGTGATCACACTTTGTCGCGGCTGACGGATCACAGCGTGATTCCTGTTGAGGTCCGGTGTCTCCGGTGAAATCACACAGAGGCCACAGACTGATGTGTGAGCAATTATTCTCGCCCGGCTTTGAAGGTTTATATCAATAGGATTGATATTTAGCTCCATGTTCTCCAGATAATGATTCCTCTGTCGGCTATTCATTGTGTCGGTGATCCATTCTGACGCTCAGCCTCCAGCTCGTGCCTTGCTTGGCTGGAAGCGAGAGCAGTGCAGACGTGCCAAAAGCACTGCATGTCCTCTTTTTTTTCTTTTTTTTTTTTTCTCCTCTGGGTGTCAAGACGCTGTTTGCTCTTTTTTTTTTCTCAAACCTCCCCCTCTTTTCCTCCCTCCCTCCCTCCGCTGTCTCTCCTCTGTCCCTCACACAGAGCAATTACTGGAGTTCATGCATCAACTGCCGGCGTTTGCAAACATGACCATGTCAGTGAGGAGGGAACTCTGCGCCGTCATGGTTTTTGCTGTGGTGGAACGCGCCGGCACCATCGTTCTGAATGATGGAGAGGAGGTGTGTAGTCTTCTATATTTATCCACTCATGAGCTCGGTCCTGTGGCCTTATCTTGTGTTTTAATTGTATTTATATAGGCCTGTGTGTGTGTGTGTGAGTGTGTCTCTTTCTCTCTCCATTTGATGTTTTTTTCTGCTCTATTAAACCTGAATGGCAGACATCTCTTTATCACCAGGCCTCTCTTAGATCCCTGAGGCAACAAAAGCAGGCTTCACTTATTCTCTTTCTCTCCGGCCAAAGAATTTTCAATGGAGATGATTCAATTGTGTTGCTACAAAGTACTCAAACAATAAAGAGCAAGACATGCCTCCAAGGCTCGACCACCTCAGTGAATGTCCAGTCATAGAGAATATGAGGTTCATTGAGTATGTTATTGCTGTCAATTTAAAGCTGTAAACCTGATTATTCATGCATATACTATGGTATTTGTAGTGTATATTAATGTATTAGTTTAGCAGGGATTTGATTGAGACTTTAATTATGCCCTTGCTATTGTTGTATTCAAATGAGGAAAGTAAGGAGCCATCTGTCGGGTAGTTACTTCACAGGGTTTGTTTTGATTTAATAACTTTGACTCATTAAGAAATGACAGCTGTGGGGAATATTACTCACTTGAACTGTGCCGTCATTGTTGTAATTCTTTTGTATGTGTCTGTTTGGTAGTTGGACTCCTGGTCGGTGATTCTGAATGGTTCGGTGGAAGTGACGTACCCGGACAACCGGACTGAGATCCTGTGCATGGGGAACAGCTTTGGGGTGTCTCCAACCATGGAAAAGGAATACATGAAGGGTGTGATGAAGACCAAGGTGGATGACTGCCAGGTAGGATTATGATGTTCTCACCCAGGGCTGTTGACACACACACACACACACACACACATCCCTCTCTGGGGTTAACAGGTCAATTTCCTCTGCGTGTCGGTGTGGAGAGCGTAGCACAAAGCCTGACATCATATCATGGCTATTCCCACTGTGGCCTGCCTACTGGTGCCAGTTACAACAGCCAGCAGGTGTTGGCTCTCAAACGTGTCTTTAAATGTGAGAAGCAACCGTTCTGATAGATATTGGACCGGCTCACAGAGCGAGATTATGTTTTTGTGTGTGAATCATGGGATTATTGGTGATGAAGTGTAAAGACACGGACACCACAAGCTGAGCTCTTCTGGCTTCTTTGTTTCTTTGTCTGTGGAAGCCCCCGTTTCATAATTCATCACTGAGGATAGTAGTTTAGTTGCCAGGCAGAATTTAATATTACTTAGCTGCTCTCAGTTTAAATTATTTTCTAAGACCCTTCATTACTGTGTGCCAGTTGGTTCCTTCATGTAGGATTAGCTAATCTCTAATCAAGTGACGACACAAACGAATCAAGACTGTTAATTACTGAATTATTGAAAAAATGATTGATTTATTTTTTCTTGTACAGTTTGTGTGCATAGCCCAGCAGGACTACTGCTGCATCCTCAACCAGGTGGAGAAGAACATGCAGAAGGTGGAGGAGGAAGGTGAAATTGTGATGGTGAAGGAGCACCGTGAACTGGACCGCACTGGCACCAGGAAAGGACACATCGTCATCAAGGTGACAAACGTGCATTCAGTCAAATGAAGATTAAATGCAAAAATTATTTTGAATTTTTCAGCTAAAAAAATATGTTGCAATTAACGATAATCCATGTTTAATGCCAGGGCACATCGGAGCGTCTCACCATGCACCTAGTGGAGGAGCACTCAGTGGTGGACCCCACATACATAGAGGACTTCCTCTTGACCTACAGGACCTTCCTCTCCAGCCCCATGGTCGTGGGCAAGAAGCTGCTGGAGTGGTTCCACGACCCCAGTCTCAGGGACAAGGTAAACCCAGAAGGGCTGATGCGAGATGTCAACTTTATACTGCACTAAATAACATTTGAATCACAATATCCCCTTGGAAATGTATGTAAAGTAAAATGTACATTGATCATGTGATTGCTCCAGGTTACACGGGTAGTCTTGCTGTGGGTAAATAATCACTTTAACGACTTTGAGGGTGACCCTGCTATGACTCACTTTCTGGAGGAGTTTGAGAACAATCTGGAGAAAGAAGTAAGTGTTAATGTGAGTGCACCTACTGAATTCTTCTAAACATGCAAAAATAGATTTGGTTCATTTTAAGTGACTTTTCTCACATTGATTTGTGTTTGTTTTTTGTTTTTTATTCCAGAAAATGTGTGGGCATCTTAGACTGTTAAATATTGCGTGTGCTGCTAAAGCCAAGCCGCGGCTGGTGACACTGACCAAGCCGTCCAGAGACTCTCCGCTGGCGTTCAGCCTGCTCGGAGGTCAGGAGAAAGGTTTCCGCATCTTTATCGATGCCGTGGAGCCTGGGAGCAAAGCAGCGGAAGTCGGCCTTAAGCGTGGAGATCAGGTAAGATATTTCCAAGGTTGACACTTCCTCCATAACATTGTTTGGTATTGTTTTCGTTAGATAGTGTGAAGACAGCATACATAACTACTGCTTCCACTGTTTTGAACATTTGGATTTCTTTTTGAGGTGTAGGCAAAAATATAAACCCCCAAATGGTCCCATGTTTAGCAGCCTCAGAAGCATTTTGTCTTTCTGAAGGCTTCACTTGTGAGAACAAATCATTCCTGTCACAGGAAATTGAAGGAAAAATAATCCTTTTTTTCCATCCAAATTCATTTTGGTTGTGAAACTGGCATTAAAAGCTCTTTTTAATTTGTGTTCTAAGTCCGATATTGAACATGCCAGTAGCAGAGAACACTGTCTTGGCTTTTCTCTTTGCAATTTAAACTCAACAATTTTCACACTCTGCAGTCTTCAGGGCTTTAAGCAAAGTCCCTTAATCCTTAAAACCATCTCGAGAGTGTCTGGATGCAAGTTAAGCCTTTCTGACTCCAAACATCCCCTGCAGCTGTTTCCCCAAAAGGAAGCAGAGAAGCCCTTGGAAGCTTTATTATACCCTCTCTGGACTTGTGGCTTCTTTTTGCTTCATTTGCTCTCATTATTTAAGTATTTTTAGAGCATAAAAAGAAGTCGTTTTGTCAGTGTGTCATTAGCATTAGTCCCTGCGGAGTAAAATCCCAAAACAGACATTTTGTCGTGTTGCTCCATCTTTAACCGGCAGAAGAAAATCAGAGAGCGGCCTGTACTTACATCCCCCGTCAAAGGTGACTTCCTCTCTTACTAAAGAGGAAGTGGCAGTGCCTGCTTGGCAGATTGTGTTTAAATGCAAATATCCGGCTCCAGGACAGAGGGCAAGCTGTTGTGACAAGGAACGAGACAATTTGATGGGCGACGTGTTCCGTGTTAATGTCAAAACCGTATGTTGGACTCAATGTCAAATTATAAAACACACATGCATTTGACAGTTTATTACCTGCCTTTGTTTACTGGGAAGAATATAGTTCAGAGGTCAGTTCCTCTATTTTAAGAAGCATTTTTTTCCAATGTCATGGTAAAGTATAATGTAGAGGAGTCTTTCTTTCTTCACCTCAGTTATTTTTTAATTATTTTTTATAAGGTTTTTAGTTTATAACTATGCAATAGGTAGTTTGCAGCATTAATCCGATGGATTTCCTCTCTTTCTTTCACAGATCTTAGAGGTCAATGGGCAGAACTTTGAGAATGTCCAGCTCAGCAAAGCCAATGAGATTCTGAAGAACAACACCCACTTGTCAATAACTGTGAAAACAAACCTTTTAGGTAAGATTTTGTGATCAAATTTGCTTATATGTCACAATAATAAACCTGAGCTCAAAGTGAAACCTCACATTTGTCTGTTTCCTCCTTCTTTTTAGTGTTCAAAGAACTCCTTTTGAAGCCTGACCACGACCACGACCTGGACGGCGAGGAGGAGCACGACCGAAAGAACGGAGCGCCTCACCTTCCAAAGATTGGCGACATCAAGAAGGCCAGCCGCTACTCCATCCCTGACCTGGCGGTGGACGTGGAGCAGGTGATGGGCCTGGAGAAGGTCAGCAAGAAAGCCAAGTCCAACTCGGTGGGAGGACGCAACAAGCTGAAGAAGATCTTCGACAAGACGATCACCAGCATCCTGCCTCCTAAACCATACAAGTAATAACACCCATTCACATGTATCCTGGTCTGTTTTTATCTTTCTTTCACTGAACCAACTGTGAGCCTGTCACTGGATCAGTAAACCAGAATCAGGTGTGAATACATTTCATGGGGAATATGTTCTCTGTAGCTAAATTAGTCCACACCTCCCAGTTCTTGCCAGCTCAAACATCGCCCTCTGCCTTTTGTTGTCAGAACTGCTGTCTCACCATCTCTCTCTGGTTTCCATAGTGACGTTTGCGTGGGCCAATCACAGGACGACAGCATTGTGGGCATGAAACAGTCCAAACAGATCCCACCAGCTCTGCCCGTCAGCGGGAACCTCTCATCGTCGAACCCAGACCTCCTGCAGTCTCACCATCGCATCCTTGACTTCAACAACCAGCCAGGTACAACACTAATGACTGTACAACACTCATGTTTGCTGTCACTAACGAGTAAATAAAATGCATCACCAATTTTTATTAAAACAAAGGGTCATGGTTAGGGTTAACACAAACAATGAAGACACAGACCTTGAGGGTTAAGGTTACTGCGGTCAAATGGAACCTTTGGATGTCCAATTTTATTTCAGATGGTATAAATATCAATATTTTTGAAATAGCAAATGTTACATTTATGCTTCTGGAGAATCATTTCAATTAAACACCCATTAAAATGACTTGTGCGTAGTTTTGACTACCAACAGTATAGCACAACCTCTATTTTTAACTGGATCCTCATTAACACTTGTCCATCACATGTTATTTATGTTCTTTCAGTTCCAGTCGTACCAAGTGAGTATGTTTCTTTTCCCCCGTGGTGGTCAGCCTCTATTTGAATACATTAATATTAAGATTACTACTCTCGTCTGCAGATGTAATATAATCTTATAATCAGCATAATATCTGCCTGCGAACGCTAACCGCTAACGGCAATGCACTGACATCTGACATTTCCCTTCTCTGTGGGCGCTTTGAGATGATTTTTGATTTTTGTCATGGAGATTTGAGATTTGGGTGTGTTTCTGATCAATTGAGTGATCAAAGGTTTGGTGGGTTTTGGTAAAAAGGCTTTTACTGGCTTTCAAATCCATGGTTTGCTCTGCTCTTAGATTACGTGACAGTTATATTAAATTGAAGGTGATTCGTTAAAGCGCCACGTGTTGTCCACAGACATGTCTGACCAGGTGCTGAGGGTCTTCAAGGCTGACCAGCAGTCTCGGTACATCATGATCGGGAAGGACACGACGGCTAAGGAGGTGGTCGCCCAGGCCATCAGGGAGTTCGCCCTGACTGCGGCGCCAGAGGCTTATTCACTGTGTGAGGTGTCTGTCACGCCAGAGGGCGTCATCAAGCAGAGGCGACTACCAGACCAGCTCTCCAAACTGGCTGACAGAATTCAGCTGAGCGGAAGGTAATGTCCTCTAAAGTTTAATGTGCTGCCCTGCACCATTTCCTCTCCCTCTGTTGTCATCCTTACATTAATCAGTTAGCCAGGACTCTTGTTTAACTATTATTCTTTCATTCTTTTTAGTCCCCACTGGCTAAATATTGGTTAAATTACAATATAGGAATGTAGTAATAACCATACGAGTGTTAACCAATCACCATAATCCACAAAAATGTCAGAATTGATTGTCTTATGGTTGAATAAACCAAGATGATGGTTTCAAATTGCCTTGTCCAAGATATCCAAAGAAGCAGAAGGTGTATTAAGCATAAAATGCTGATATCTCCATATACAAAAGGTGTTTTCTGATTTAAAAAGGTGTGTTTTTGTCGATTTCCATCATCAGATACTACCTAAAGAGCAACATGGAGACGGAGACGCTATGTTCAGACGAGGACGCCCAGGACCTCCTCCGAGAAGGCCAGATCTCCCTGTTGCAGCTCAGTACGGTGGAGGTGGCCACGCAGCTCTCCATGCGGGCTTTTGAACTCTTCTGCGCCATCGAACCCACTGAATACATCGACGACCTGTTCAAGCTCCGCTCAAAGACGGGCTCGGCCAGTCTGAAGCGCTTCGAGGAGGCCATCAATCACGAGACGTTCTGGGTGGCCACGGAGGTGACGCGCGAGCCCAACCAGCTCAAACGCATGAAGACGGTCAAGCACTTCATCAAGATCGCCCTGCACTGCCGCGAGTGCAAGAACTTCAGCTCCATGTTTGCCATCATCAGGTGAGAAGGACGAATAAGACATGGGCGTTTGCTCCGTCGTGTTTTAGCTGTAGCATCTAAATGAAGTTGTCGCTCTTTCCTACAGCGGTCTGAACTTGGCTCCAGTCTCCAGACTGAGGGGAACGTGGGAGAAGCTGCCGAGCAAGTACGAGAAGCTGTTCGGGGACCTGCAGGACCTCTTCGACCCTTCCAGAAATATGGCCAAGTACAGGAACGTCCTCAACAATCAAAACCTCCAGCCACCAATTATCCCTCTGTTCCCCGTCATCAAGAAGGACCTCACCTTCCTACACGAAGGTAGCTGACCATTTAGAAACTGATTAGCTTGTGCCATCAGTTTTTTTAAGGCGTCCTACTGTTATTGCATATTTGTTTATAACAATTATGCAATACCATGTGAAGATGTAACACCATAGTTATACACAATTAACAGGTAGTGAAGGGAGTTTCTGTTGTTTTATGACTGCAAGTATTGTATTACAAAGGGATTTCCCATTATAACATATAATAACTAAGTTGTTTTTTTTAACAAATTTCTATTGGTTTTCAACAGAAACACAAGTTATACTGTACATTTTGCCATCATTTCAATAACAGAGATAGAAAAGATAAAAGGAAAGAAGAGAAAAAATAAAATGAAATAAAAAAAAAAATAAAACAATAAATAAATAAATATACACATTGCCATCCATCTATTATAATAACTAAGTATTTAACTGCATCATTCTCATATTCCTCATCTCAGGCAATGACTCTAAAGTGGACGGCCTGGTCAACTTTGAGAAACTGAGGATGATTGCCAAAGAAATTCGCCACGTCGGTCGCATGGCGTCAGTGAATATGGACCCAGCTCTCATGTTCCGGACCAGGTGAGGAAACAAAAGAAGCCAAAGCCAGATCCCTGTAGGAGCAGTCCGTACACCTTTGACTAACCAGACTCTGTGGGGTTAGCCGGTTCACGTAGATCCAATCAAGATTTCTGCATCACGCTTTTCTTTCAAGCAGCTGTTCCCTCTGGCAACTGTTTTTCTCCTGGCAACTGTTTCCTCATACACATTGTTGGCATAGGATGTGCACAGTGCTCCTGTGAAAGTGTGTCTTTGTCTAATGATGTCTCTTCCTAGTGGAGTGTCACCATTTTTTTAATTTCCTCTCCACTGACTTTCATGTGGGTGAAATTGCTTCTCTCCGGTGGTCTTGGTGGTCTCTCCTGTCCTAAGCTTTGTCTCTTTCTCTCTCTCTCTCTCTCTACTCGTCCACCCTTTCCCCCCATGCTTCTCTGTTCATGGCACTCGCCCTCTAGGAAGAAGAAATGGAGAAGTTTAGGGTAAGTCTGGTGACCCTGCAACCCTTTGCATCCCCTGCACCACTGCCCTTTATTCTGCCGATATGTGTGTGCATCTTTTCTACTTTGTTTCCAGTTTAAACCTCCCACTAATATTGTCTAAGCCTAATTAATTTGATCTCTTTTTTTATTTATATATATATATATATATATATATATATATATATGTATATATATAAAAGGTCACTTATGCTATAACTAGGTTGGACTATTTTTCATTTTATAGAATCTTACATAAACATACCAGTCTTGGATGATTGGATCCAGCCTTGCATAGCAGATGTGGCCTTTTCTCACGTCGTTTTGTCTAACGATATGCATGCAGCTTTAGTTTCAGAATGATTTCACTTGTCTCTGAGGTTTTTATCTGTCTTTCAAACCTGTAAATAGCCCAGATATCGTGGATATTTCTGGATACTAATCATGATTTACATTCTTGTGGTCAAATGAGGAAAACTAATGTACCAACTGTACATTTGATGGGAACATTTGCCTTAAAGCGGGAAAAAAAGGACACATTCATTTCCTGTTTCCCATGATTATGATTTGGTTTATGATAATTAAACTTTTCCATATAATTATGGAAAAGTGTCTTTTAGTTATAGCGTCCTGTATTGTGTAATTATGACATAATTTGTTGCCATAGGGAGACCTTGGTTGTAATTGGAAAACATAATCATGAGAAGTTTCATCTTTTGGTGAACGCAGTGTTTAGAGACTTGTCTTGTAACAAGGTTGATGTCACTTAAATGTCTAACACTGAAGCCACGCGCCCAAAAGAAGAACTTTTACTACGACTACAACCGGCTCTGACTCAAGCCACAGAAATGTAAACTATGACCGTGTTACACTAGCGGAACACCCCTGCTTTCTACTTCCCTGGCTATAACCATCACTCACCCTTACTCACCCCCTTCCCCCTGCTGCCTGGAATGTCTGGAATGTAATGGCGTTGAGAGGAGCAGCTAAAGCTGCTCTCTGCATGTCCTTTTTTTTAAAATAAAAATCCCAGGCCCAGTAGCACCTATACATTCACACTTAAAGTTTAAAGCAACATCTTAATTAAGTCTTTCTCTGCTCTCTTCTCTGTTTTTGTGTGTCCTTATCTCTGTGTGTGCCAACACTTTTATGTCCTCGCGTGTCGCTTGTCTCTGTGGGCGCCTTTGTGTACATCCCAGGTCTCTAAGCCAGGGTAGTGCCAACGCGACGGTGCTCGACGTCACGCAGACAGGGGGCCACAAGAAGCGGGTGCGTCGCAGCTCCTTCCTGAACGCCAAAAAGCTTTACGAGGACGCCCAGATGGCCAGAAAGGTCAAACAGTACTTGTCCAACCTCAGCCTGGAGACGAACGAGGAGAGTCTGCAGACGCTGTCGCTGCAGTGTGAGCCCTCCATCAGTACGCGTGAGTTTTGTGGCACAGCTTTGTACACAACATGATGTTGTAAGTCTCCCTTTAAGACTAATTGGCAAGGAGTAGAAATTGCTGAACCACCCATAGAGTTTCACACTGGTCAGTGCCAGCGTTACCAGCTGTTTATTGGTGCTTGTAGGTTTGATCCATTTAACATACATGTTTCTCCCTCACCGTACTCAGTGCCGAAGAATGCTGGTGGGAAACGGCCGGACACGTCCCCAGTCGTGTCTCGGGCTGCCAGTCAGCAGAGGGGGCAGCTGGCCAAAGGAAACCAGGCCCTCCAGGTCCCCGCCGTGGCACTTTACCCATCCCGGAAGAAAGTTCCGGTCAAAGATCTGCCGCCTTTTGGTAAAATTGGGTTTAATGAATTTCAAGTCATTCAAATGGTACAGCTAGTACTTCTAGATAAGTCTCCATATATGTGTCCTTTAATTGTATTTTTCTGGTACATTAGGGTTAAAAAACAATCACCTCTGAATTCAATTTGTTTCTTGTCTCTTTGCTCATGCATGGTTATAGACAGAATGACAAGAACTCTGCATAAATCACCTTCCTCAGTTGCCTTGCATCTTATTTTTTAGACAATAGCACACTTTCCAATCGTCTGTTATGGTGGTGCTGCCACCTAGAGGCCGTCTGGCAACGTATGAAGAAAAAAAAACCCAAATCCCAGACAAAGCCATTGTAGTATCCTAAGACCGTTCCTCATGCTAATTCTGCTGATGTCCGCAGGCACCAGCTCCCCACAGTCTCTGAAGAAGATTCTGTCGCTGTCGGAGGAAGGGAGCGACCGGCATCGGAGGCAGCCAGAGGACACAGTGTCCAACGCCTCCTCCCAGCTCTCCTCCCCTCCCACCTCCCCCCAGAGCTCGCCCAAGAAGGGTAAGTAAGCCAATAATCCTCCCTTCCCTTCCCCTCCCCACTCTTGTCAGGCTCCTCTCTCCTTCATGATGTGTCATGACTGCCATCTGGTGGTTGTTTTTGAGAACTGCCTGAAGTTTAAGCTCTGAATTACAAAACAAATGAAACTCTCTCAACTCATTGGAAGCCGACATCATTTTTAATTTCCTAACAGATCGCTATGACGATGCACACTAACTAACTAACATCCGTTAACTTTCACGCACAGGGACAATAAGTAACCAGAACTGTGACTCACAGTTGCCAAATTCCCACCCAGCTCATGTGTACAGAGTGTTTAACCTGTTGATCGCAGGTGTGGGAAAGAACCCGGCATGTGTTTCTCCTCCTCCTCCTCCTCCTCCTCCTCCTCCTCCTCCTCTGAAACCAGCGCAGTTACAGATTAGCTTGTGCTGGTGAGGAGGTGAACAAAAACACTGTGGGTCCAAAAAAACCTCTGCTGCTAACTGGTGTGTTAGCAGTTACATCAGATGTAGGTCAAGGTTAATGTGATTTATGGCATGAACTCACACAAGAGGTATTGGCTTCAAGGTTTCGGATGCTGAGCAAGTTTGGTCGGTAAAAGAAATCCTTTCTTCTGCACCTGGAACACATACGTCACAGAAACACAATGATCTTTAGAACACGGTTACTCAGCAATGACCTGACTTACATAACGGAGTGACCTCAGAACATCTAGACCGCGTTGCTTCACCGTTGTAATTTGTTATGTACTAAATGTTTCTTCTTTTTTTGTTAGTTTGATCCTTGATGGCTGTAACTAGCTTTAGTTTGTATTTTTATTACCATAAAAGTATAAAATACAAACTTATAATAAAAGTGCATATTGAGTTTTTACAGGAAAAAAAAAGATTTCAATTCAGAAAACACTAACAAATAATCCAGAAATGTAAAAATGATTACATCTGCTCTGTTTGATCCAATATGGTTGGAAACAAAACAGCTGACAGTCGTCAGTGTGTGTGACAGTGGGTGGGTTTAAAGAATCTGGCTTTGTGTCCCTGCTATGACCTTTTAGATGTTGTGTAAGTTCCTGCGTCTCCTCTTCCACCCTGAGCTTAATTGTTATGTCACCTGTTGGTGACTAATCCTGGTCAGCTGGCTTTTCCTCTGAGTCCTGTTTATTCTAAAAACCCTTTACCTTTAAAGCTTCCTGTACGAATTCTTTCCTCCTTTGACTCAATATTAATAATAATAAATACTTTAACTGTCGAGGTTTTGGTTGAGTGGTTAAAATAATAAGAAATTCCAAATGTTTTTTCAGGTTACAACAGGATGGGAGACGCCTACTCAGACTCTGGTCACAGTGAGATCTCGTCTCGCTCCAGCCTCGTCAGTAACTCCTCCTTCGACATGGCCCAGGAGGAGAGGAGACTCCGCCACTCGGGAGGAGTCGGGGAATCTCACATCGGGGGAACGCGGCTCGAACGAAGAGCCACCACTGATCCTGACCAGTACAGCCTTGGGTAAGAAGAAAAATATTTAAATTTAAAAAACTGTGTTTAGAAACCGTTTTCTCACTTCAGGCCTGAAGTATCTTTCCTTTGTTCATAGGTCGTATTCGTCGATGCAGGACTGTCGGGGTATCTATGCCGGCTGCCCCACGGTGCTCTCCTCGCCCAGTTCAGAGGAGCTAACTCAGGATCAGGGCGATCGGGTTTCCCTCGATGCCGCCGACAGCGGCCGCGGATCCTGGACTTCCTGCTCCTCTGGTTCCCACGACAACATTCAGACAATGCAGCAGGGACGTAGCTGGGAGACTCTGGCTTTCGGTGGAGGCGGCATCGGAGGCCTCCCGCCCGGTGGACCGGAGGCATTTTTAGGAGGACCCGCTGCTCTGTGGGCAGCGCAGGCCAGAGGCAGCTGGGCGTCCGCCAGCTCCTCCTCGTCCTCGGCCGCGTACTGGGGCGAGGACTCCGAGGGCGACACTGGCACCATCAAGAGGAGAGGAGGGAAGGACGTCAACGCCGACCCAGAGACCAGTAGCATCACATCGACTGGGTCGGAGGAGGCCAAACAGCTGGGCCGGCCGTCTCCGTCGCCCATCACAGCCGGGGGTAAAGGCCTCATTTGTGAGTGACTGCACTTCACGGTCCAGTTGCTGTCATCGCTGATTGGCTGAGCTGTTAAAATAGAATTTACAATAAGTCGCTGACGCCTTCAATGCTGTTAAATCTTATTTTCTTATTTTTGTGTCCGTTCAGCGCGGAAAGAAAGCCGTTACCGCGAGCCTCCCCCGACCCCCCCAGGCTACACCGCCCTGACCATCTCTGACCTCGCCGAAGGACAACACCCGGCGCCGAACGCCCCCACGCCCACGTCGACGCACTCGGGCCGCCGGCCGCCCGACTACACCACGGCGCTGCAGCGCTCCCGCATGGTCACGCAGTCGCCCGACTCTCACCAGGCCCACCAGGGGGCGAAGCAGAGGTCGGGCGGCCTCCACCGCACTCGCTCACCGGCCGAGGACCAAGAGCCCGATGATGAAGAGGAGGGTGAGTCCTTGTCTTCCAAACTAGTCGCTCTGAGGAAGCCAAAGCCAGTGGCACGGCATACACCCGAGACTCCCAGACCCTGAGAGTGTGTGTGCGGGGGTAAACAGGCAGGGCCCCTCCCTCAAAGGCAGGTAAAAACTTATTCATCAGGTTGCCCCCTCCTCCTCCTCCTCCTCCTCCTCCTCCTCCATTCTAATGAACCGTGCATGCGATCAGGAACACACAGTGGCGCTGACATCCCACACAGCACCAGTAGGATCAGTCTCACCTCAGAAGTTCTCTGTGATGGATTTTAGAAACTCATTGGTAGTGAGACCTTCACCTTTAACTCATAGAACCCTCATCATGCATGAATCTCACCGGGTTGAATCAGAGTTTCTCTGCCAGCACACACACACTCACTGCACTCTTCTCTCACTGTCTCACTCTCACACACGGTGCCAGACAGCATCCATCAGCAGGCACCGCCCATGCATCAAACTCACACACACCTGACCCGCCTGCACTGTCTCTGATTGAATCATGTAACACTGTGTTTGTCAGGTATTGAACACAAACACAGACACGTGTGTCCTGATGTGTCGCGGCTCAAAGTCGTAAAAAGTCCTTTTTCTACCAGAGGCAGTTTCTTATCTTTTTCTAAGGTGAAAATCTAAATAACAGAATACCCTGGAGATGGTTCATCTCTTTTCTATTATTAACAGAAAGTGACAAACAGAGAACAATGTAATTTAGTCATGGACAAACAGCCTGACCTCACGAGCAGAGAGGGGAGTTTGATTACTGAAGCCTGAGACCAAAGCACGATGTTTCCTCTGCTGAGTGACAGAAAAGAACAGAATCAGATAATTCCGTCACCGGAGAAACCGCCGTATTTCAGCGTGTTTTGTAAAAATGTTTCCTCCTTAAATCAGATCCCTCCGCTAACGAAACAGAAACAAAGTCGCACAGACTTTGATACAGACGAACCAGCGTGAACGGTTTTGTGGAGATGATGGAAAATCCCCTGACATGGTTGACTCAGGATCACAGGTCACTGAAGGGACTCTCTGTGGGGACGCTGGTTCTCACCGGGTTTTCCAGCTTCCTTAAAAACATGCCGTTAAGCGGATTAGGTGAACCGGACACTCTAAATTTGACTGTAGGTGTGAATGTGAGAGTGAACGGTGGTTCATTTGCCCTGTGACGGACTGGTGACCTTTCCAGGGTGAATGAACCCTGCCTTTCAGCCTCTGTCGGCCTCCATTGGCTCCAGCTCTCACCGTGACCTTCACACGGAGGAGACGTGTTGCTCAACTCATTCAAAAGTAAAAGTGTATAAATCAGGATTAAGAGGCGTAGCTGTTGGTATATAGAGCTATTTAACACCACAGATATTGACTAAAGTATTTCACTGAAGGCGGTTTTTATACACGAAGCTGTTCCTGAAATCAAACACTTTCACAGTTTTACTTGCCCCTGATATGCAGGACAAGTAGGGACCAGAGTGTTTTGTTTTGCCCTGATTTTTCAGCTTCTTAAATGTGATTATTTTCTGGTTTCTATGCACCATATAAAAATATAAATCGTTAAAACTGAATCCTTTTGGTTTACTGGACAAAACAAGACCATTCGAGAGCGTCGTCATTTACAGGTTTATGAGATTTAATATATCAAATATCAAAAATAATAACTTTACAAACGTATACTTCAAAAACTGTGGTTTAGCGACAGAAATGTACCGCTGTTGCGTCCTCGTGTAAACCAGCGGGGGCTTTTCAAACGTCCACACTCGTCTCGTGTCAAAAAAAGACAGATTAAAATCGATAGATGTTGATTTTTATTTTCTACTGATGTGACTGTGAGGCAGGAAATCGATTGGACTTTGGGGGAAAACGTCAGTAAAGTTGACTTTATTCTCGTTTATAACTCTTTTCAACTTTCAAAAACACCAACTGAACGTGTCTTTTGTGTCTTTTTTTCCCTCTCTCTCTCCACAGAGGACGAGCAGGTGTCGGCAGTGTGAGCGAGCGAGGGACGGACGGCGGTCGCGACGTCCTCTCGCTGTAACTTGAAGTCTGCCTGTGTTCATGGCGCTGAAGAAGAAACAAGGACTCATCGTCAGTTAGATACGTGCCTGCCTCCCTCCTCCACAGGTTCTCCCTCCTGGTCAGTGGGTTCCTCTGCTCGTCTCCCTCTCCCCTGCCTTAAAGCATCATGGGGGGTTGAAAGACCCTGCATGCAAAAAAATACTGTGAAGAAGAAGAAGAAGAAGAGGAGGAGGAGGACGGAGATGGAGAGGAGGTCAAAGACGATGTCTGGCACTTTGGAGAAAAGACGCGTTCACACAGAAAAAACACATTTTGACGTCGCTGTTAGAAACGGGACCGGCTCCTTAAGACCTGGACCCATTGACACAAACCCCGCCCCCTCCACCCCAAACCCCCACCTGTTAACGACAACATGACGTGTTGAGCTTCATCTGCACTTTTTTTCTCATTTTCTACTTTCTAAAAAAAACAAAAACAGAACAAAGAACTCAAACCCGACGGAGAGAGAAAACTACGTGACTTCCTTCTAGATTTCATTATTTCTTCTTTTTTTTTTTTTACATTTCTTTGACTGATTGCACTCCGGGAGCCGAAAAGAAAAAAAAAGAAGAGAGAAATTAAGTTATAATAAACCTTAAATCTTACATTTCTCTGCCTGGACTGAAGAAGAAGACAAAAAAAACATCTGTTGTTGAGTGTTCAAACTCAAAAAAATCCAGTATTATCCACACGTGGAATCTTATTAAAGTTCGGAGGAGAGTAAACACACACACACACACACAGAGACAAAGCACTTTCAGCACAATCCCAGATGTTGCCAGATGTTTTGACCTGGACACCAGGGTATGACTGAATCATGTCACGTCGCCTCGGAGCGTGTCCGGTCATTCCATCATCATCATCATCATCATCCTCCTCATCCTCGTCATCAGACTGTGGTTATGCTGTTACATTGGGAGTGAACTGTTTGGTTTTTAATCAACAACAAAAAAAAGCACATGACGTCAACGACGGCGGCGTCTCGTGAGGTCGACTGGAGGAGGAGGAGGAGGAGGAGACTCCGCCCTCGCCGGCCAGATTCAAAGCTTCTGACGGACGCGGACGCCGCTGGGAATCTGCATCGCTCGTGGGTCAAAGGTCAAACTGTTCTCTGAGGTTAGAAAAGTGGCCTCTCGTCCCCTTTTTTAGAAACCAGGGTATTAAACGTCCACAGACGTCGGACAGAAGCTGCGTACGTGTGTTCAGCTGTAAAGTTTTTTACAAACAATCTTGTACAGAGTCTTAGGGGCCGACACACACACACACACAAGAGCGAGTTTATCTATCTTTAGGAGAATCTGCAAAAGGTTTCTTATCATATCGGCTTTGTTTTCATGTCAGGAGAACGATGATATCAGAGTCCCACCTCTCTAATCCTCAACAGACGTCATTCTTCTCCTTCTTCTCCTTCTCCTTGTGTTTTGTACACATTCTGTTTGGCATATGAAAGAGAGAGGAAAAGATCACAAAGGGAGAGTTGTGTTTCCATGTGGATAAGGCCTTAAATAACACACGTACACACTTCCCTTCAAAATAAAAAAGCATCCACAAATGATCCGATTGGAAATCCACCTCCTGAAACGTGAACGCGTCGCGTCGAATGTGGAAAAAAGCGCCTTACGGTGACGCGTACGTGATCGCATCCTCACACGGGAGCGCGAGGGAAAAATGCCTTATTCAAGATACTCCCCTCCATGTTTTTGTTTATTAAGACTCAAGTACAAGATCTAAAGATATACCGTTACATGAGGGGGGCCACCACCGCCCTGTGTTAAGCCCCCCCCCCCCCCACCACATCTCTTCTTCCTCTGCTGTCATGTGACCACGAACTCTCACATGTGACATCAGCAGTCTGTATATCGCTCACACTTGTGCATCCAGCTTTTCCAGCATATCTCCATCAGTGGAAGTGACTAAATATTTAATTTCTTTTCTTTTTTTAAATGACTCCGGTGGGGAAGCTGACGAATGAAGAAACTTTTTTGTTTGTTTTTTGTTTTCACGGCTGCCAATCAGACTGATTTTCTTCTCCCTTCTGTCACTGATTGATTCGCACTGATCACATTGATCAGTCTCGGAAACTACGGACTGAAGAGAAGACGATGAACGAGCGCAGTGTTTTTCCCACTGTGACGACATGTTAAATGATTCTTGGAGGGGCGGGGCCAGGGGCGGGGCCGGCGGCGTTGGGGGTGGGCGGGACCGGGGCGGATTTCTCTTTCCTTTTTTTTTGTTATTGTAATTCTTTTGTAATGGCTGCAGATAGATTGTTAATAATTTGTTTGTATTACCGTGGCATCGTTCACTTTCCATTCAAACTCTTGACGATAATTGTGCATAAAGACAAAAAAAAAAAAAGAGTTGCACAAAAATGTACAAGCGTAAAGGTTCAAGTGTAGTGGGTAGAACTGCTACTGCCGTTTGGTGTGTGATGTCAGTGAGACGTGTACATTTAGCTGGTGATGACCTTCTGTTCCTCATTGTTTCTCGTGCTGCTCTCGACCTGTACGTCTTTTACAAAGACACTCGGCGGGGGAGCGCGTTATCGGTTGTTTTTTTTGTATTTTTAATACAATAATTGTAAATATTGGTTATATTTTTGTTTCAAATGTACTATGTTTATGCCTCAACATCCAGTTTATATGAAGCTGGGAATCAATAAATACTGCATAAAGAAATCAACACCTAGATTTAAATGCACTTATTCATTCATTCATTCATTCATTCTCCATTTCGATGTCTTTTTTTGTTTTTTTTTCTCCCCCTTTGAGAGGTTTTTCTTTCTTTCTTTCTTTCTTTCTTTCTTTCTTTCTTTCTTTCTCCCCCAGATACCGTCTAGTGTTTGCACAAGTCATGGAAGCAACTTGAAAAGTGTAACCCACATACTTTTCTATCTGACCACAGTGCGTCAGAATTAATAATAAAAAAAAGAAGAAGATATTGAATTTCTCGCCTTTCTTTCATTGACTTGTTTCTTATTGCCTTGTTATGCGTTCACGCCTCTGAGAATCGTGCAAATCCCACCTCTAATTTCTTATTATCGTCGTCTCTTAGATTTCATTTTTATTGCAAACGTCTTATATTTCCGACTCGCCACGTTATTATTATTATTATTATTATTATTATTATTAGAGGAATGAATTGAAGCGTGTTACCTGTGGACGGAGCTCGGGGGGGAATATGTGCCGTTATGTTTTTTTTCTCTTGCAAGTAAACCATTTAATTTGTGTCTGAATTTTTATTTCTTATTTTAACACAACACAACCACTGAGATCTACTTCATAGTTTTAATAACCTGCAGTGGTGTAATAATGATTATAGCAGTCAGACTTTTATAAAAATGTTATCACATTATTTGTAAAACCTTGTTTCTGTGGTTTTGCACCACTAGAGGGCGCTGGTGCTCTTAAATGAACAGATTCTAAAAGGGTCTTTATGGGAACGTTGGTGACATGAGGGTGCAGCGGTTAGAGCTGGTGCCTCGCATCATCATCAGTGTGTATAATTCAAATGTGTGCAGATTTTAATGAAGTTTCATTGAAAATGTTGTATTTTTAGCACTTTTTGCTGATTCATCATGGGTGTGAATATTAGTGTGAATGCATGTGTGAAAGGCCGGTGACGTGTCCAGTGTCTGGGCCCCACAACTTTAAAGGGTTTTTTCAGGGTTTTAGGGTAAGGTTAAGGGGCTTTAGGGAATGCATTATGTCCATGAAGCGTCCTCACTAAGATATAAAAGCAAATGTGTGTGTGTGTTCAGACGAGGAGTACAATTTCCCATCCCGACCGCCGATGCCATTTCCCGGCTCGACATCCTCCAGTCCTCATGAATAATGCAGGCACTGGTCTCTCTATCAAAGAGCCGAGGGCCCCAATTTGTCACACTCTCCAAAAATTGATACTCATTTCTTCCATGAGAAATGAGCAGCGGCTCTGACACACACACACTTTTCAGCCCAGCAAATAAAGGTAATAAAAGTGACTTAAAGTCATTTAAAACAGTGAATAAAAAGCCATGAAGTCATTATATATTTGAGAATCCACTCATTGCACAATAGCAGGTGAACTCCAGGTCTTAACTCGTTCACAATTCAGTGATATGAAGGAGTTAATGATAGTTTTCATAGATTATGGTCTAATTTTTTCGTGTATCATTGTTTAACAATGTGTGAAAACATCTAATCCAGGCATGGTCCAAAGTCTGGCTCGTGGGCCGATTACAGCCCTCGGTCAGGTTTTGTTGGGCCCATAGCTTCGGTTTGATACTGTATTATTATTTATGGCACTAAATCACGTTCATCTGGTAAGAAGTTGCACTTTGAAACTCAGTCCTGCATCCACCGATCCTTTGTGATGATATCTGACTCCAGATGTTATAGATGTTATTTCACTCCTGCGTGGCTTAGATTTGGTTACATTTGCCATTTAAAAATGATTAATTTCTCTGAAGTGACCATTGGCCCCCGGAAATCTTCACAATTTACAAATCCTTAGTTTCTTCTTAGAGGGTGAAAGGGGTCGGGACAAATGTCCACAGCTTTGACATATGTGGCCATTTTAATCCTGACACTTTGATGGATGTCAAAGATGTTTTAGTCCATAAAACACTCTCTTATTCTCCGCGTCCCAAAGGCTTTGGGTCTGAGATGAAAATGACAATTTAAATAAATCCATACCCACATTTCTTGGCTAATTCTTGCGTACAGCCATAATGCTGACAAAGAGGGAACATTGTCTCTGCAGTTCATCTGCATTGCAAAGATAACTGTGACCGACATGAGCACGGAACCAAGACAACATGGAAGGAAAACAAAAACAAAAAAACTGAGCTGCTGCATGAAATCACAGCGGACACGCCGCTCTGATCTGTGTCTGACAGTAAAACCACCCACCTGAAAATAATGCAAGATGACTGATGTCTTGGCCCTGGAAGCGCGCTGCTCCCTCAGAAGCAGCAGGGGGCACTCTTCTCTATGAAATGCCACGTGGAGCTGTCCACTCGTTCCCCGGGCGATGGGCCTTATCATGGGGTAGCAGGCGGCCAGTGGTCCTCTGTAGATAGCCGGCCGGTTATATGTGAGTAAAGCCTGGGCACGGAGTCAGCGACTGTGGGACTGTGGGTCACATTATGGGGGAACTGTCTGGATTCCTTTCATGGTAAATTGGATGAAGGCCACATCAGCACTGGAGCTGTGGGGGTGGGAGGAGGGTGGGGGGGGGTGAGCAGTGGAGATGTCACAGTGTTCAGTGAGCGGCCTGTGTCTGGACACCGCGGGGCCACACAGGCCAGGGCGGACAATTCAGTTAAAAGCTGTCAGAGTGAAAGAATCAAGGGAGAGGAAAGATAAATAAAAAGTGCTTTAACACACAATTTACTGTAGTGTGTTTGTGTGTGTGGGGGAACTGAGAGTGGATTTCACACCTTATTTAGTTTGTTCTGTTTGAGGGAAAAACTAAAATCATCATTCACACTGTTCCCCTCACTCTTGACGAGAGAGAGGCTGTGATTTAGTCACAGCGTGACGTTTCCTTTAATTACTGTAGGATTAGTGTCGGATATTTTTATTTTATGTTTTTGCCTTTAACAGGAATCAAAGTGTCGCTGCAACACAACAGCAGCAATAATATCACCCAACGCTCTCCTCGATGAGACACGACAACGACGACCCCTTCTCTTCACGCAGAGACAAAACCTTTTCATTCCGACAGACACAGAACTGCTGCTGCTGTAGAATCATGTCTGAGCTACATGGGTACAGTTTTATATCTCACCACTCTTGAGAAAAAATCAATAGTACAAATAATCAGCACAGAATCTACAGTATTTCTTTTTTTTCTTTCTTGTAGATAAGCAGCTCCAAAGGATCTGTTATTATCATCATATCGACTGCTTGTTTATTTCTGACGGAGGAACCATTTTCTTGTGTTACGCTCTCGTGGCTGCTCCCTCCTTCCCCAAGTCCTTCACTGTAGATGAGCAGATATGGAGGTTTTGCCTCTGGCAGAGAATCTGCACATGTACAGTGAGAAGAGGGAGCAGGAATGAATCTACCTACCTACCTACCTACCTACCTACCTACTTACCTACCTACCTACCTACCTACCTACTTACCTACCTACCTACCTACCTACCTACCTACTTACCTACCTACCTACCTACCTACCTACCTACCTAAACGTTATGTTTGATTGACTGCGACTGAGATCAGGTCGGGTCTGTTACCCTCACACATTCACAGATGTCCCCAAATGTCTCCAGCCTTAGTCTCGACCTCTTCTCCACATCCTTCTCCCCTCTCAAAGTCAAATCTCATTGATGTCCACACTTTAAATACAGCCGAGGTTCTTCTCAGGGAGCAGCCATCCATGGTCTCTCCTCCAAACCTGGACTCAGAATAAGGTAGTTAGCATTCAGTGGCGTATGAATGTGTTTCAGTGGCTGAGAGCATGTAATTAAAAGGTCTGAAACTGCTGAACGGTGACAGTTTTAAGTGCAAAAAAATGATTTCAAGACTCCATTATAAAGTAATAAGCCATTATTTAGCCTCCTACTCGGAATAAGTCCACTGACTAATGGTATTTTCTGTATGTGGGTTTAAAAATACATACATAGATATTGCTGTAATAACTCAGGGATCAATGTAGAAAATGTCACAGGGAAAACACTTGATTAAATAATGATATAGTTTCTCCATGGAGATCATTATAAGCACATTAATCCTCTGCTGGAACATTCAAAACACTCACAATCATAATTCACCGTGACATTTACATGCGCAAAGGTTTCCAAAAATGAGGTTTCTAGAAAATTGTGTTAATTGTGATATCGATGTTGATATTTTTCTTAAATGCCATAAAAGTGTGAGGTGACACTGAGGTGATGGTGGACTGACGTTACTGTCCTTTAATAAGCTTGATTCACTGTGGTTTTAAAAGAAACTTCATAAGACCAGTCAATCAGATATTATCAATCAATACTTTTCTTATTCAAATCACTAACATAAGAGACCATAAATATTTTAGTATAACATATTTGTTTAGTTTCAGATTTATATTCAAGCTAAATCCAATCCAACTTTATTGATAAAGCACTTTAAAAAACAACAACAGCTGAAACAAAGTGCTGGGCATCAGAGATAAATGAAATAAATAAAATATAGAAACAGAAGCTGAAAAAAACAAACAACATTAAACTTTAAAAGCAAATAGAAAGAAATGGTTATATATCACCATGTGTAAAGTAATAGTTAAAGGAACTTGGAAAGATTAGGGAAAAGAAAAAAATCAACAGAACTGAATTTCTTTTTTTTTACAACACTCTTAAGTCATTAGAGGACAAAAATGTCCACTGAGGTTAAATCGCTTCATCAACTTGAGTCCTGATCAAAACTAGAAAATACTGAATAATTATCAGGATTTTAACCCTTTTTTTGATTAAATAAATCCCGCAACCCTTCCAACATTTGTTACATGGAAAATAACTTGTTTATTTGTGTGTTTTTTTTCAGTAAAAAATATTAGCATCATGTATTAAAAACTGGCATTTTGATTGAATGTTTGGTATTTAAGAGATTTATGCAGAAAAAAGATTAATCCGTCAAGTTGTTGTGATTTACCTCCTCCCATATGGTTTTTACTGACTAGACAAATATAGTGAAAAAAAGTAAAGTTTTTATGATAGATATAGATACAGTATATCCACTGGTGTCACATACGTTATTGATATTTTCCAGATGTTCAGTTTGTTAGTGAATTGTAAAATCCTGACACAAAACCTTAACTTAAACTGTCTTTAACCATCATTTTCGTCCAGGTCTGGAAAGTGTATTATTCCGATTCTCTCTGACACAGTTTCTGACCTGAAGATATTTGAAGGAATGTTTTCTCTGAAGGAGAAACAGATTTGTTCTGGTTTTTCAGAGTAGTTCTGCTCCCCTCGTTGCGCATGCAGGTGCTCAGCCGTTCAAGCAAAAACCAAGCACACGTTCACCAGAGTTTAAGACGGCAGTTGATGCTTCAAGGGTTTTCACTAATTAGGAACCAGATTATACACTTTCTAAGGAACAGTGCATTAAAACTGGGCAGAGCCTCCCTTTGATCCCCCAACGAGCTTCATTTCAAGGTGATTACACGAGATCTTGGAAACCTGCTTCGCTCTGAGATCTTACTCTGTCATCATGCTCCATCATTCCTGCAGATTTGTCAGATGCTAACAATTTCCCTTCTTCTACCAGGGATTCAGATTAGATGGATTGGGATTCAGTGACTCAGGAGACCAAAGATGTCCAAAGTTCACTGCAGTCATCGTCGTGTTCATGAAATGAATCCGATATGACTCTTTTGCTAAGTGACACTGTGGATTATCACACTAGACGTTACACTTTTGTCCATAAGGGGGACGCAGATGGTCGTAAAAACACCAGGCTGTGACATTCAAATCATGATTGATTGGTAACGAGGGGCCAAAGTCATTCAAGTTCACCCTTTCACCCTGTCGTGATGTTTGATGGGAACATTAACGGCAGCTCCTCGCTCCTTATTTACATGTTGTTATGCACTGCAATGCCGACTCGTGACCGGCTGATTGGATGACTGCATGGAGAAGGTGGCGTCATTTTGTTTTTATGTGGAGACATTAACGTGCGGAGCACTTCAATCAAAGAAAGTCCATCATTTATTGTCTTTAGAAGTCATTGGAGGACAAAAATGTCCACTGGGGTTAAATAGTTTCATCAACTTCAGCTCTGACCAAAACTATAAAATACTGAATAATTATCAGATTATCTTCAAATTGTTCAGGTCAATTATTTACGCATTTCAACGTATAGAAACGTCATTGCAATGCTCGTGACTGGCTGATTGGATGAGTTCTTACTAGCTCCACATACTTAAACGTAGAAACTTCATTCAAATTATTATTTTTTAAATTTTGGAATAAATCATACTACTTCAAAGACAGTGAATTCTCATTCACATGAATTTTCAAAGCACTTCAGACACTTTGATTTTACACGACTAACTGGTTGGACGCACTTCAACGTGGAAACTTCATTCAAACTTCAGAAGTTTCACACAAGAGTTTTTCATCCCTAAAGATTCACACATTTTCTCCACTGTTGCTGTTGTAACATGTTCGTGGATTCTTCAGCCTCTTTCCTGCCTCATTTTCACACAAAATCTTCAACTTATTTTTTAAACATTCGGACATTTAATAAGAAAGTTGAACTTAATTTAATTTTCTCATTCCTAACAATTCATAAAAAGTCCTTGCTTTTGCTGGGAAATGAATTCTGTTATATTTGGACAAAGCTGTTAACACAGGGTTTCTCATGCAGTCCTGATCCTCGGGACTCACTGTCCTCCATGTTTTAGATGTTTCCCTGCTCCAACACACCTGAGGATGGCTGTCGCAATCCTTGTGTTTGGATTTATTCAGACTTTTATTCTCCTAATTTTGTTTGAGTTTTATGTTTGTCTTGTAGTTACTGTACTGGTGTTGTGGTTTTTTTTGTGTGAATTTCCTCTTTTATTTTGACACATCCTGTTTTGTTTTGATAAAACAGGATGGTCTTTGACTGTTTTCCCGCCTTTTTTGATGACCTGCCCCGCCCTGATTAGTTCCACCTGTGTCTGTGTCGTATATAGGTCAGTGTTTTCCCTTTGTTCTCTGTCCGAGTGTCTGTTCTTGCTTTTCCCTGTTGGCTGATTATGATTCTGGTTTGTTCCTCGTATCCTGTGTTTTTTTATTTGCTTTTAACCCTTGTGTCCTTTTTACTTTGCTTTCTGTGTTCTTGTTTTATTTTTGCTTGACCCTGTGCCTTAGTTTTGTTCAGTAAAAGGATTTTTGTTTAGCTGCAGTTACCCCTGAGTTGTCCTGCACCTGGGTCCTACATCACAATCCCGATAGTGTGGTGGGACAAGTGGTGTCTTTACTATGAGGAAATAAAGCAAATACAGGTTTGAATCAGGGATCAGCAACCTTCAGCAACCAGCGTCTTTGTGTGTTAAGAAAAGCGCTATACAAATACGATGTATTATTATTATTATTATTATTATTATTATTATTATTAAAAGAGCCAATTTTGGCCCCCTCTCCAACCAAATACATATTTATTTTTAGCCCATAAAATGAAGATAACATCATGGACAAATATTTATATATACATATATGATATATAAAATAAGTAGAGTTGCATTTATGAAATTGAAGAAAGAAAATCTTGTTTACTTGTTAATAAAGGGAAAAACACCAAACTCATGAAACTTATAAAGTGATGGAAAGAACACTAGCACGTGTATGCACCTACTTTGTAGACATATTTGAGTCCACCGTAGTCCTTGTTATAAAATAAGAAGTTAGAAAGAAAGATGATGCATTAAATGCAGGTCAATATTGAGTCATTTGAGGTTATGTTAGAAAAACCTGTCGATTTACTGTAGTGTTTGTGTGTCTCTGTTGCTCTGAGTCTGTGTTATTTATGTTTTTATTGATCAGTTACTCGACACAAAACAATAATGAATTATTGAAGTTGTTTTCTTTATATGTGGGGGATAAAAATGGTGGTTTATTTCCCTGTCCTCTGGCTACATGAGACAATCGATTGTTTTCAAATTTAACCAACATCAGATTATTCAATAACTAGAGGATCCACCGAGAGACACCAAGCCTCTAAAGGCCGTTCTCATAGTGTTCACCATGTTGAGTTATTAACTAAAATATTGAAAACTCTTGTTATTACAAATAAATACTGAATCTGTATCTGGACCATCACCAAAAGCATAACCTATATCGTCAGAGAATGACATCAAAATCTGCTCTGATCTTTTTGAGTTATCCTGCTCATAAACAAACAAACAAACAAACACCAGGGAAAACAAGGTGCAGTCCTTTATAGTAACAGACACATTGTTCTTACTCAATAGACACCAATACATAATCGTGATTATTACAACAATACATTGATCACAGTGGATTATTAGATTATTGACCTCAGTCTGTTTTTCTGTCTAATCTTCAGGCATTTACACGCGTTTGCTGTCAAACCACATTTATTTCTCAATAGTTCAAGTTTTCATTAAGTGCTCAGAGGAACAGAGGACAGGTGGTGATGGATGCATGCTCTGTGTTCACAGCGTTTCATGGTCGAGTTCACTGAACGCTCGGATCTCAAATGCAGGGACAACAGCTCCTTGTTCAGGATGAGAATAGAAACTCGCAGGTCAGCACATCCGCACGCTCTTTCATGTCCACCAAAAAAAGAAAAGAAAAGAAAAAGAAAGCGTTTGGTTCGTCATTGAGCGAACGTAACCGAGTCCTGGCTCCTGTCACGGCTCCTAAACACAACTGACCACAATAATCCGGGACGCTCTCTGAAACTATTTCTGTTGCTCTCAGCGGACGCCAACGACGCTCGCTGCTGGCTTTAATTACATCACAGTGATCCTGAGGTCCAACAAAAGCGGTCTGGGTATAAATAAATGAGGAGAGATTATGTTGAAGTCATAAAAAGTAACATGTACGCCCCACTTTTTTTTAAAGCTTTCTCCACCTGATACTTTAATGAAGTCCTTTTTCTGGGAAATTAACCACACACTGTCCTTTTGTTTTAAATCATTTAAAAGATGCTTGGAAACAGACACAAGGTTAAAGGTTAAATTCATCTTTAAGTGTTGTTATACAAGCGCCAACTTCCCTGTGTGTGTCCTGCAAACCAAAACAGAAAACTGTAGTTTCTAAGCTGCTCACTCTCCTGCACCAAAGTCCATATAGAGAAAATCATAATTTTTAGCTCGCTGAGATATGAGAGCTGTTAGTCCACTTTGACCTACTTTGGGAAGTTTGTGCCACATAGAATATAATAATAAGAAGAAGAATGAAGTATTTAATCACCAAAGTTGCTAAATAACATATATTATTTTAGATTTATTAACTTACTGATAGACGCAGTAGTGGATCGACTGCTCCATGTGTGCTGTGATGTAAAATCGCTGATTTTCTCTATGGACTTTGGTGCAGAGAGAGTGAGAGAGAGAAGTGTTTACTTTTGGACAACGAATGCTTCAAGTAACAGTAATTATTATCTCAATAAGTTGTGATTTTTAATACAGTATCAACATTCAACATGCGTCCATGTAAGCGTGAGACGGAAGTGCTTCAGAACTTATTCATACTTCAATTATCAATTCATCGTGAGCAGAAGGAAGCAGAGACGGAGCAAACCTTTGTTTTTCCCACACAATTATTATTAGATGTACACAATGCACACACGTGGGTCTGTACTGAGCGTCTCTCTCTGCCCAGTGGAGATGTAAAGACGTGTTTTTCTAACATAATTCCCCCCTGCATCTTCTTTGAGACCTGTTTCACTTGAGAGACGGAAAGACTCGCACGCCTCTGGTCACGAGCGGACCACAGTTTTGCATCAACCTCTTTAATTTGACTGACACTCTCCAAACACTCTGTTTGCAGACACTGTTGTGTACATGCAGCATCGCAGCGGGGGAGGAAGGCAGGATAAACAAACTGGTGTAGAAAAGCTCTGGACAGCCTGGAGGCAGCAGCAGCAGCAGCAGCAGCGGCGGCGGTGGCTGAGGGGAGGATGAGGACTTCACTAAACTCCATCTCAAGCAGCATCTTCCACCCCCTCTGCGGTGGGGCTCTACCAGCCTCTGCTTCTGCCTCGTTGTAATAACACCCAAAACTCTCAGTGTGCCCTGTTGTTCTGACAGGCCTCACACAACAGGCCCCAACAAGGAGCCACAAGGAAATGAATCACTGCAGTTATTATGGAGATTTTGTGTTACTGCTGTTAGATAGATGTCACCCTCATGTCTGTGCAATGGACTCAGCAGTGATTGAAATGTCAGGTCTGTATTACATACGTATATATTAGACACCTACTGTCTGTGTGTTGTGGTAATCAGAAAATACTGTTTACAGGTCAGTGACTAAATGACTCTTCCCGGTTTTCAATTAGCCAGTCCATCTATTTCCCTGTAAGCTGTGAGACAACGGTGCAGAAATGTTCCAGTGTCTGCAGTATTTTGAGGTTTCTGAGGTTTTTGTCCCCTCACAACGCTTAAATTCTGTCGGACATTTGGATGCTTATAACGTTACCTTTAAAAAGTCCAAGTTTCCCCTGAATGATAAAAAGGAGCCAGATATTTTAGTTATAAGGAAGTTATAAGTCACGCTCCTTAAAAACTACAGCATTTCTGCAGTCCATAACACAGACATATATATATACAGAAGTAGAGGTGACAATATTTAACTACATACTTCAAATAAAATACAAACATACATAAATAATTGTTTGAAGTAATACAAACATATTAATGATATAAAGTCATCATTTCCTGTAAATGTTGACACATTTTCAGCGTAATTTACAAGTTATTTATTAACATAAATCACTTTTCAGAGCATTTCAGACTAAGAAAAATAATGACAGGAAAGAAGAGAAAACTATTTCATTAGCAGAGGATGGTTTCGATCCATCGACCTCTGGGTTATGGGCCCAGCACGCTTCCGCTGCGCCACTCTGCTCACGTTCAGCCTGTTGTCCTGATGTCATTATTAAACGTTTATTCCTGTAGCCACGCCCACTATTAATCTAATTAGTTACACCTGTGGCTCACGCTGACTCCGTCCTCATGAGCTGACGAGTTTGAATGCAGTTTGAATTGCGGCATTTTGAAAAGTCAAACTACAAATACGTGTATATATGTATATATTTATATTTATATATATATATATTTTTCTTTAATCGTTTTTTAAACTACAACTACTGCAACAACTACAGACACGTCTTCAAACTGCTGCTGCACCTGTGTTTTCTCCAACTACGTCACCTGGGAGCTGCCGTTAATTTCGACTTTTCTGAAGAAACAAAAGGCTCTCAGAGTTATTAGTCCCGCCACCTTCACCTCTGAACCTGAACCGCTGGACCTCTGAACCTGGACTTCTGAACCTGAACGTCTGAACCTGGACCTCTGAACCTGGACCTCTGAACCTGAACCTCTGAACCTGGACTTCTGAAGCTAGACCTCTCTGGATCCACCACCATTTTCTTCAAAAAGCTAAGTAACTGCCTTTTCTGTTTCCCTTTGTTTGTATCAGTTTGTATCGTCTCTGCTGTTTGTGTTTGGATTCTGAATCATGTTTACATTTGGTATTCATTATGAATGATAATTCTTCTTTTTCATTGGTGTTTGCGTGCCACATGATGTGTGTGCGCATGCTCAGTTGGCACATTTGAGTGTTATTGACATGGCTGGATTTGCACATCTTCACGTTGTTGCCATTTCCCTGTTGGTTTTTGGTTAATTTCAAGCCCATTTCGAGCTCACTTTTGTGTTGTGTGTATTGGATTTTGTGTACAATGCTAACATGACTGCTGTCTTACACGCTGCCCTTTTTAATATAATTATTTCCATGTAATATTGACTTCCACGAAATCCCATTTGACATATTTTATAAATGGTGGTCGAGACCTCTCTGGATTTTATGAGTTTGTATCTTTGCTGTTTGTGTTTGGATGCTCACTGTTTACATTTGGTATTAATTATGAATGATAATGTTCTTTACTTGTGTTTGCGTGTTATTGACGTGGCTGAATGTGCACAGAACCCTCTGTTTTTTACAATGCTGCCTTTTTTAGTTTAATGATTTCCATCTAATATTGGCCTCCAGGAAATCCCATTTGGCTTTTAGTTCCTATTGTTGCCTGTTATAATCTTCAGATGGGCTCTTTGTGGAAATAGTTTGGCATTGTGTCATTTTGGTGCAGGTTTTCATCAGTAATAAAATAATTTGTCGTTGCTAAGCAGCCGTGCTACGACGTATTTAAGTTCATACACTTGAAATATAATTAGGCATATGTGAGTGTTACGGACATGGTTGAATTTGCTCATTATTCTGTTCAATTTAAGGTCGTTTTCAATGGACTGAGCAGAGTCTAATATTTTGCTTATTCAGAAAAAAAAGGTCAACCTTCAAGTCCTGTCATTATTTTTTATGAACACTAGTAATTTGTATTCCAGTCCATTACAGAGCAGTGTGATTATGACTCATGTGCACATTACATTGCAACCTCCACTAGGATGATATAATCCAACTGGGATGTATGCATGTTCACTTAAATCCGTCTATGATCAGAATGCAATATGATTATCGATTATTCTGCCCACAGATTTCAGAAAATGCAGTTTTGCTGCTGCTTTTATGTATTTTTGGTGCACGGGTTGAATTTCTCTGAGGGTTTTCTGTTTTATTTTAACCTTGTAGTGGATTAAACCATATTAATATTGTGCCTTAATCAGAACCAAGTCAACATTCAGGTCCACTCTGTTTTATGTGGACACCATTTATCTTATTCTGCGTCAGATATTATTGACATAATGATTTTTACCTGAGCTTTAAAAAGAAAAGAACATTCCATCCATATTCCTGTTTGCGTGTTTTTACAGAGCAGCCACATGTCTTAGTGTGATTATTGATTATTCCAAGTGTGCCCTAAGGTCATGGTGTTCAGAAAGTGTCGTTTTATGTGACACTGATTCAACTGGCTGTTAATCTCTGCATGGATGTCGCTGCTGTTTTTGTATTTCCCGGTCATGTTTGCATTAGTATATTAATAATAAGATACATTATAATGCATTCACATTTAAAATGGGAGTATTTGATTGTTATGGGCACATTCCATTTTGCAAATTACCCGCTGAAAGTTTGTTGCCATTTCACTGAAAGCTAATATCGCGCCGTGTTGGCAGTCAGCGTGTTAACATGACGGCTGTCTTGTACGCTGCTCTTTCCAATAATTACTTCCTTGTAATAATAAAATCCCCCAAATTGCATCGCTAACTGTGACGACGCATAGTATAGTGTCATGTTCCTATTTTTCCACCACGCAGTTAATATCGGGCTTCACATTACAGGAATGGAAATCAAATCAGCCGCTGTATTTTCTGCACATCATAATTACATCTTAAATTACTGAGCGGCTGGCTCTTGGTTCCCCGGTGGTGCCGCAGTCTGTAATCCCAGACCTCCATGGTCTGATAGTCTCCTACTTCATCATTTATCACCTGAAACCATAGATTTTTGTGATTTTCATATTCTGCTGGGTTTAAAATGATTCACTTAGACATTTTCAGAAATGTGGAAAGGACAGGATGTGTTGAAATAACCAGGGTGTTACCACTGTTATCATCAGACTTGTGCGTTTGATTGATTGTAAATGGAGAGTTTATGAGAAGTAGATTGTTTGCTGAAAAGGAGGTAGGAGTTGCTCCACTGTGAATTCATATTAAAAGTAGAATTTCTTATATTTTACCCATCACGATGATCAATGAATCTCACTTCTGCATTTAAACCAGTGCAGCAACTAATAATCTGTCGATTATGCTCTTGATTAATCGATCAATTGTTTGGTCTAAGACCTGTGGCTCTAGTTGAAGTGTGTCAAATTTGACATATTATGAGCTTTTTACAGTACAGCATGTTTTTAAAACAACTGCAGCTATTGTTGCCGTCTCATTTCATGCTTGGAATGAATGGATTTGCATCCACGGGATGGGTCATTGTCACACCTCAGCGTTTTGATTGCATAGTTTGTCGCCATTTGGGGACTTTTTAATTTTAGCTGTACTCATTATGGGAACGACTTCATGTCATCTGACCTCTCCTACAGCGGGGGCCGGTGACTGACCACGTCCCCCCCCCCGTCAGGAGAATTAGTATTCCTGTTATCCTGCCTCGTTATTTTCACCAGCTGCCCACCAAATATCTGAGTCGGCATGTGCATTTAAATGGTGTCCACTCGAGTTAACGTGAACATTTTGCTTCTCGACAGCTGCTTTCACACGCCATTAAGTCAAATTCAGAAAATCATAAATTCACTGCATGAGTGTCAGAATTATGTCTCTTGCTTATTTTATTTTTTTTGCTTTAACTTGGTCTGTGATAAAAAACCAGAACGACAAAATGACTTAATTCTACATCATTTAGATAAAGTAGTGGGAAGAAAGAGAGGCAAAGAAGGATGAAATGTAACGTCCTGTATGTCCCCTATAGCAACATGAATTGAAGACAGTAGGTTTTCAATTTCTCGGGCCCCCCCCCCCCCCGATTCTCACAAAATTGTAACAAGTATAACTCACAAATTGTACAATAAGTATAACATTTATTGAAAGAAACATCAATATTAGAACCACATTTTCACTTTTCTTTCAATAATTTGCTGTGCAAATAACAAACACATTTTCAAATAAAAGTTTGAAATGTGCAATTATAACTATAACAACATAATTTTTTTTAACCAATAAATACATTTTCATAACAAAGAATACTTTAACAATATAAATAATTTGCTGTGCAAATAACATTTTTGTTTTAGCTCCTCTGCGATCATGTGTGGTTTCTTGGAACGTGCAATTCTGCATGCAAACTTGTGGGAAGCTTTCTGTGCTTTGTTGTTACACCGGCAGTTTGGTCGTCGTGAATCGTTGTTCACGTTGTTCGGCTGTCGTTGGCTTGTTGTTTGTTTTCCAAAACATTGCACAGTTTTCTTTTTGCCCCTGTCAGAAACTTCTCCATTATCCAAACCTTGTCACCAGTGTAGATTTTGTTGTGGTACGTCACTAAAATGAGTCCGGGTTACTTCGAGACCGAAAGTTCTGCCTGCTAAACTTTAGTTAGGACTAGAAAGTCTCCCGACAGTTTGAGAAAGGCTGCTCTAAATGTTAACCTTTTGTAAACGTGTACATATTCTCACTGTTGAGTTGAGTTTCACAGAGTTTAGACGCGTCGGGCTGTAGATGTAATAAAAGTGATGAAACGAGAGAAAAGTTCATCTTTCACTTCTCCGCTCTCTACTTTCATGGCTTCACTTACTGTACTGTAGATCTGCAAGTTTTGGTTTGTTTTTTCGCCATAAAAATGTCATGCAAATCTGAACAGATTTGTGTTTTTTTAATAGAAAAACCTGTGTTTCCGTCCACTGCTGTAAGGGCTGCATATATAGGTCATACATAAACACCTCCAGTTTGATTCTCCGTGTATGCTCCCTAAAGATTATTTTTCAATGTCCTCTTTTTTATTTGTTTCCATCACATCTACCTTTTTTATTGATACGCCAACTTTTACACCTCCCATCAAGTGTAAAAAAAAAAAAACCCTTAATGTGATTTTTGAGGTAATTTTCAGTTTTCCCATCCAATGCCCTTTATGTGCAAATAAAAAAGGGGCATAAAAACTGTCTGATAGGAAAAAACTTAATGTCTTCTGATGGACAACTGTCAGAGAATCATGGTGGTGTCATTATACGATGTATATTAGCTCAGACGTCCACACTATTCTCCTGAATAGTAACAAATTACAGCACCATTTTATCTCTTCCTCAATACATATCACACCACCTCAACATTTTATCTTCTGGATAAATGAAAGTGGGGTGATGTTTTATTTCTTCTTGAGCACAAAAACCCGGGCAGCTGAATCTGAACTATTGTGCCACAAACAAAGTGGAACTCTAGTGAGTGTCTTTTGGCAGCGTTAATGCCGAGCACTCTAAAAATTAGAAAAAAAAAACAACATTTGCAAGTTAGAAATTGCGTTCTATTAAAACTGTTGCAGCGGCGAATGGCCCGCAGCTCTTAGCGCGTAATGAGGAAAACATTTATTAAACATTGCTGCTGTTCAAGGAGCTACAGGGTTTTTCCTAAGACTCCTTAATTATACATGAAGCAATCTGTAATCAGGGGTCGAGCTGGTTCATGATTTTGATACCGGAATGGATCAGTACCTTATTTTAACAGGCATTGTAGTTAATTTAGTAATTATGTGACTGAGTAATGAAATTGAGAAAACTTCAGTCCCCTTGGCGATTGTACCTCTAAGTTCAGTCCACAAATAAACCCTAAATAAGAAATGGGAAAACCAGCAGAACTCCTGAATGAATCTTTGGCTATATTTCAAAATCCACCATATTTCCTCCTGTCATTCCGCTTTTACTAACCATTGAAATCTCATATTTATCCAAACCTGAAAAATCTTCTATAGAAAATGTTCTTTGTTTTTAGAATTTCGGCCGAGTGGCATAGAAAATCTTAAATGTAGAGATTTATTGGGCTGATTTATTTTCCCCCTCCTTCTGATAAAATATACAACAGTTTAACAACAAAAATGGTTTAAAAATGTACTTAAATAACCATTTGTCGAGCAACAATTACAGAAATATGAATTCAATTAAAATGGGAGGAAAAATAGTGAAGAATTGGCCTAATTAATCGATCTACCTCTACTTTAAAGATGTCTAGAAAAAAAAGCCCAAGCTAATTACCAGTGTTGACTTCTTAAAGATGAGATCAATACTCTCATGCGTGAAAACGTCATAAACCATACAGTGGTATAGATTTGGACATGCAATGTTTACTGTTAAAACAACCGCGGGCAAAGCAAATGATAACTCTCTGTTTCTAAAATGTTTATATACCTCTTTACCACATCAATAAATCCATTGAAGCGAGGAGAGCCTGTTTTCTCTGCAGCTCCTCATTAACCGTCAGTGAGATGCAGCTGTTCAAATCTGCTGTATTGACGGAGGAGATGTGACTTAAATTCCTTCTCAAACAATGATTTAAAAAAACCCCACAGTGAAGCGATGACGGTAATGGAAGATGTCTGAAGCTCCTCAGTCTGCTGCGAAACTCATTTCACTGTTGTTTGAATGATTATTATCTCCGCAGTACCGCGGGTGAAGCAGAGCTGTAAAGATGCCAAATACAGTGAGACCTTGGCTGCTCTTTTAACAGTTTCAAATTTATACCAAACACCATTTGGCATCTGTTGGTTTCTCCCCCGACTCAAGGTCAGATTGTGGACACAGAGTGGAGTCATTTTTTATGGGGGGGGGGCTCTTGACAATGCTTGGTGTGAACGTCTCCGTGTTTGAATGATTCAGTCGCTCTCTCGTCTGCCACCTCCTGAACCTCCGTCAGCCAGAGATGCAACGCTCACTGTGATGTGGCTTCAAAGTGAAAGTGTCACCTCCATTCAGGGGCAATTTAAGATTATGTGTAACCATGTTGTGTAACTCTTTACTGGTTATTATGGTCATGAAAGGAGGTGGTGACATAATTATGGTTTTGGGTTCAAGTTGTGTGACCTCAGATTTCATTGTTTTTCATGACGTCATGCCCTCTCTAAGCTCAAGGTCGGTACTAGCTTGATATTTAACTATTGTAATATCTTTTTCTCTATTGTTTTTGTCTTGTCTAGTTTTTCAATTGTCCACATCATGAGTGTCAAAGTCAAATGACCCGGGGGCCAATGAACGTCTAGTCTAGTCCAGAGGGGGCCGGTGTAGAGATGAAAAGTGGAGATATTCATGATGATATCTCACTGAATTTCAAAAGCAATATCAGAAACAGAGAAATACATCATTACATGTCATTTAGCAGACGCTTTTATCCAAAGCGACTTACAATGGAATTGAGTACAATCAGCCAGGGGTGGAGTCGAACTTGCGACCATTGTGACCATTGTGACCATGATGTCTTTCACACAATGATGTGATAATTATTATAGAATGTCTTAATAGTTCTATTATGAAACATATTGGCGGGCCACATTTAATTGATTGGGGGGCCGCATCTGGCCCATGGGCCGCCAGTTTGAAACCTCTGGTCTACTATCATTTGTTTGCAATGTACCACACTAATTGCCTTATTGTCAAATTTAAATACTTTATCAACTGGAAAGTAAGTGTAAAAAGAAGAGAAGTCATAGTCATGGAGCTCTGTGTTGTTTTGAAGGTCCAGCCATCTGTCGTTAAGGCCACTAAATCTGACCTCTGACCTCCAGTGTTTGGCGTTTCATAGCGTGGTTCCAGTACGTTAATAAAATTCTTAAATCTAGGGTTTTCCAACAAGTTATCTTGGAATTTTAGTTCATTTTGGGGAAGTTTGGCTCCAAACGAGGACAAAAGAGTTGCTTGTGTTTTCGTAGTTGCGCCTACGTCCTTATGATTCATGCACAGATGTCACACTACACACACCGTTTTCTTGTCATCAATGTGGAATGCAAAATATTTCCACACCAGTGATTTCAGAGAAGTGGGAGTGTGCTTCGGGTTTGGTCGATGTGTCGCCCCCCCCCCAAAATCAGCAGTTGCCATGTGTTCATGGTGTGAGTCGACCAAAGATGGAGTTTCTGGAGTCAGAGATGAGTGAAGTTGAAAAGCTTTATTGGAAGCAGCGCAGATCTGAAGAGAACTGAGACAATGCCCAACACGAACAATTAGATTGGAACAGTTGGGCGTCCTCTTGTCAGTCTGCCTGTGAATCCCAGGTTTCTGGAGGCCTTTCTCTGCAGATACCTCAGGAGGACTGCATAGTTGAGTTATCAGTCCTCTGCCCCAGTTGGGTTAGGCACAGCAGAAATGTAAAGAGTCACATTCTGAGTTGTTTAGGTTTGTGCTTGATAATAAGTTTTTCTCTTACACCATGGTTTCTATAAGTTGGCAGCAGCTTGGGTTAGCGGGAGGAGGTAAAGTGTAGTCGTGCTGCGTACGCCTGCAGGACGTCACACTGGGGGGGGGCGAAGGTCGAGATCGTGAGGATGTCACAATCCAGATCCTGACGCTCCTATATTTAACTGAACCACCTTCAGCAAAGTTTCTACAAGGTTATGTGCAAAGGAGGCCACCGCCACTAATGAAAATGTCTAAATTACTTCAGCCTATATACAGTATGTATATATACATTTTCTAATGTTCCAAAAACATAAAGCTGCGTTTATTTGATCCGGCCATTTGGGAGGCGTACTTTACTCCACGTCAACCTGTCGTGTCACCTTGTTTTTAAAAGTTGGCTGAGGTCCGACGGTGGCTTATTTACATCCCCGGCAGATGCACAACAGCAACATTCATATTCATGTTCATGTTCCTGGCCAGCGACTGAGTGTTACTTCAGTGCTGGCTCTACTTTAAACTCTATTTTGAGCTCCATCAGCTTCTGCGGGGGTTATACGGTTCACAATATGTCTTTGTTTACAGTTTGATGCTTCACCGTGTCCCTCGGCTAGTCCCTAATTTGATCTGTCTTCATTTTGGAGCAGGCCAGGTAAAGTACAGCAGGTTTATTAAAGGAATTTATTTTTTTTTTGCTGGAAACTGCTGCCAACAGGATAAGAGCCCCGATTCCTTTCTCTCTCGCTATGTTAAAGGCAGAGATTGTGATTTAAGACGTTCCTTTGTTGAGGGTGTAGAGTAACACAATCTTGTGAGATGGATACCTGTGCTACGGCTGCACAATATACATATCACAGAGACTATTTGAACTGCAATACATTTAGATTTGTGCTCAAGCTAACCTATAAAACCTATTGCAGTAGCATAGAAGCATTACATTTTTCGCTTTTTTCAATAAAATCATGTAAAATAATGCCTTTTTTCATTGTCTGCGTAGGTTAACACACTATCTGTGTTTGCTGTGAATCCAAAGCACAAAGATTTAATTGCAAGTCACATGTTTTCCATAAATTGTGCAGCCCATTGTGTGTGTATGTATATGTGTATATATATGTATATGTATATATGTATGTATATATGTATGTATATATATATATATATATATATATATATATATATATATATATATATATTTACACACAAAAAAACAACGTTAGCGACAGAAAACCAGCTGCTTTTACTCCCTTATTGCTTATTGGACCAAATTGGAGGATTAAAAGGCCAGTGTGCACAGGATTTAGTGACAAATTATGGTTGTGAAGGAAAAAATAAGTGCAGAGCAGAATGGCAGCGGTTGTATAATTGTGTTTTAAGACAGAGGCGTGTAGAACACAGTATGTAATCCTGCGGTCACCCTTTGAAATACAGACAATGCTAAGATGTGATTTGATGCCGTTCCAGCACGATTTCGCTTCATGTCGAGCCCCTGCTGAGCCCGGCACTGTTAGTAAAACACACAACACTCTGTGTTGTCAGTGTGGATGCAGAGTTGTGGGAGAAAAAGCACATGTAATCTTCACCGCTGCTGTCAGCTGTGACCATTAAAAGGAGGTAAATTACATGGGTAGAGGGAGAGTATGTAAAATAGCCTGTAAGTGATTTTTTCTTTTTTTTGTTTTGCATTTACCTTGCAGTGATTGATGTGGCTGCGGCTTTCATGTGTGTTCCCTGGTTTGTTACATTTCCCTGTTTGCTTTTGTTGTTTTTCCTGAAGCGGAACAATGAGGCTTCATTAGCACAATGACGTCATCAACACGTACAAAACATTGTTTCAATTGCATTTTCTATAAATGCAGTAAAGACTTGTTAATTTGCATGAAAACTTTGATACTGATCATGTTCTACAACATATTTTGCAGCATTATTATTATTATTATTATTATTATTATTATAATACACAACACCACCCATTTAAAAAGGTTTACATGTTGCAACAGCAGAAAGTAACACATTTCCTTTAGAATCCCACTCAAATGGAAATTTGCCCCCTGGTGGCTATTCACTATATTTTTACTTCCTGCTTAGCCTCAGCTGGAAAACTCGAAGACTACGTCCACTTACTGTCCACGACTAAAATACTACACAGTTATGTTACTCTGAAAACAAGGAAATGCTATAGAAGTGTTTTTATTTACACTGTAAAAACGTACAAACGCAACGTGGCTTATTATCGCTGCGCAAATAACACACAAGTGCAAACTCCGTGGTGTTGACGTTGTCACTCAAAAAGTGGTTTTGCTTTTCAGACAATTCCTCCAATCATCATGCACCAGGCAGCGTGATTATCATGATGGTCATAAGAGTTAAGGCACGAGAACAAAATTGACTCAGACCATTTGCCGATTCAGAAGGAACTAGTCCTGTAGTCGATCGAGTTCTAGCAAACCTTTTAGTAATGGAATGTAAACTCAACAGTACATATTAGTGTCCCAGCAATCGTCTCTGCATCACATATATATCCCATCGTCTAAATAAATGTAATGTATTTCCCCACATGCTTATTTAAAGATTATAAAGTGCACAAATCATGTCGTTAGAAAATGTGAATTGGTAGGTGGAAGTACAGTATACCTCAAGTTGTTGCAGGTGCACGTTTTGTGTGCAGAGTTAAAAATAACCTTTTTTTTAGTGTTGCTGCTTTAAACACCATCACTATGGAACAAATCTTCAGCAGGCATTTGGTGCCACTTCACTGCACTCATTAAAACACATTTTGATTTAGGTTCCTCCTCCTATTCCACGGCACACAATTGTCTGAAAATAGCACAAAGACATCTGCACCAAAGTGGAGCCGTGGCTTGTTGCTTGTTGCGTTGCTGTGCATCTGTCGCCGGTTGACTGTTGTTTGAAGCTGGAATGATGACAGCCAGCTGAAAACTGTAGTGTCACATCCTCCTCTGGGAATGTCTGAAGTGTGCAATCAGATCAACGTCAAATGTAGTTTCACAAAGTGGAATTTCATTGTGATGAGCTTATTAGGTTTTATGTGTTTATGTTGTGTATACTATTAAGTTTTACGCTGCATTGATCTAAATCACAGCGGTGCAAAAATGTCTGTTAATGCGTTATTGTGTCTCGTCACTGACACTAATTGTAAAACATTGGCTTAATATTGGAGAGCAAAGTGTGTTCTTTGTTCGGGGAGGAAAAAAAAAAGTTAGGAAGTGTAATCACACCTGGTGAAGTGAGAGTTATTAGTATTGATCAGCCGACCCCTGCAGGTACACTGCGGTCAGCGTTTGATCTCATCTAGTTAACATTGTTGCTTCTTAGTGGGGGAAAATGTTAATGCAATACGTTACCACATTAATTAAAAGTGTTAAATGCACAAAACGATCTTAAATATTTATTTAATCACATTGGCTTTTACCTAAGTAGTGTATTGTTTTGTTCATGTGTGTAAAATAATGCGCCCTGTGCCACAAGGGGGCAGGATGGAGCCTTTCCCTGCACTTATATGTTTTATCTTACAAAAGAAATTGTTGGACACACTGTGACGAGGTGTGATTATAGGACAACAAACCTGTTTCTGTGTGTTCTCGCTCTTCTGCTAATTCTAAATGAAAGTCTCAATCCAAAATTTAGGGCTGCAAGAAACAATTATTTTCGTAACTGATTAATCTGTCGATTATTTCGCAGTTTTTTGGTTCATAAGATGTCTTGATGATCTTGATAGTCTTCACTTTTAATGATTTGTTAATTATACGGAGAAAGCAAACCAACAAAAGTGTTTAATTAGGGTTTGAGCACAAAGTGCATAGAACCCTATTGAAATGCAAAGGATTATTATTATTATTATTATTTTACTTAATTCTATTGCTCCTACTTTTGCTTTTGCCTGAGGGGATATTTTCAAATCTTTGGACATAAGCACAAGACTCGTATTTATCTTTTTTTTTTTTTCCACGTGAAAGATATATTAATTTTCAATTTCCTTGCTGTATATCAATATCCCAACCGTCTTATTCACAAATGTGCCCAGTCCTGCCATTAAATATACTAATATACCACTAAATATACTATATACAGTGCTTAACAAAGCTATTAGACCAAATATTTTAGAATTTTTTTTATTTATTTGACAAATAACTAAGTGAATTCACCTCTTTATACCCATATTTCTTTTCCGTAATAAAGTAAATAACTATCATTTGACATTTTAATCAAGGAATAATAATGTGCCTTACTATTCTTTTTCAGTTTCTTTATAAAACAGTACATAATTCATAGATAACAATAATGATTATTATATTTTAGCATTAAAAATACAATTTCGGGTTAAAGAGCTTCCACATGCTGGTGTATTAACCATTACATACTAATACGTTTGTTTGGCACTGTGTATATAATCTGGTTTTTGCAGCACTGAAAGGTAAATTTGACCGATTAGTACTTTTTTTTCTTTCTACCAAAGTAAAAAAAAAGTTCCTAAATGCAAAATGGCTGCCCACGGCTTTGGGCAGCGCTCAGCACACAGCAGAGAGCGGGCTCCTCCTCGTTTGGAGTGAAGGTAATTAGCCACTGGGCAGCAGCAGAAAGTCACAGTCTCCCTCAAAGCTGTCGTCTGTTACATGGCGATAACACTGACATGTTCTTCTCCTCCTGCCACGTTGTGCTGCTTGCCAGCAAATGGCACGGGAGCAGAGAGGAGCAGAAAGAAAGTCTGGAAGGAAAAGGTTGGTGAGGAAGACAGTGATAGATGAAGTGAGCGGCCGACCTTCGCTCATTAGTGAGCTGACCCTCCATAATCTGAGTGAAGGCGCGGACAAGCAGATGACCACACTTCTGCCTTTTGACACAGACATTTTGAAGGGGACAGCGCAGACAGAGAGAGCCTGTATTGTAGATTTTGTGTTTTGAGTTATTTTTTACAAATTACAAAGAAAGTTGAAAATGCAAATTGGAGACAAATGTGAGAGATGAAGAAAATCAGCCGTTTCCTAAATATTTAGTAGTAATAGTAGATTTATTGTAGTTTCAGTTGAGTACACAGTGATTTGTGACCATGTACATACCAAGTACATACTTTAACCCAGGACTGTCCACAGTGCTGCCATTTGGCCATTGGCAGGTCTGCGTCACCTGCACTGGCACTATATGGAACTTCTGGTTTTGAGGTCATGCCACAAAAGGAACTACAAAACTCTAATGACATAATAATATGTCAGTGTTTCTCAATCATGGTCCTCAGGACTCGCTGCCCTGCATGTTTTTAGATGTTTCTCTGCTCCAACACACCTCATTCAATCTCAAGTCATCTCATCAACAAGCACTGCAAACGCCTGCTAACTTACCATTTATTTGAATCGGGTGTTTTGGAGAAAGGAAGGAAACAATGTAGAACATGCAGGGCAGTGGGTCCCGAGGACCAGGATTGAGAAACACTGATGTCATGGATGGAAAAACCCAAGCTACACAAACTAAAGCACTGTCGTTGTTTTGTCATTTCTTTCGGGGGTTCATTTTCGTTTGTAATATATTGAAATATAAAACATTTGTAATCCTATTTGTATAAAATGCTATACCTGGTCATCGAAGACATGGCTGTTTGCTCATTAGAAGTCCTGCTTCAGAGTTCAAAGTTCAAAGTTCTCTTTATTTTGTATCCCCGAGGGGAAAATTGAAGCACAGCGCCTGCACAGCAACCGAAATAAATAAAAATAGACACAATTACAGTGACAGTGACAAGACAAGATGAGCAGTGACACAAATTACTCATTAAGAGCCTTAACTGCAGCAACCGACGAAATCATTCTTAAATCTGCTCATGTCTGTATCACCAGGATTATTCATATAAACAAATACACATGTTACCTAGATATATAAAGTCTTTTATTTTTTGTAATGGCAGAACCTTAGTTTCACAAACGTTTTATGACAGAAACATACAATGAAAGGTAATTTATCTATGTTAAAGGCTAATAAAAATAATAATTATTAGGGTTCGAGCAACAAGGTTGCAAGAAACCTATTGAAACTGGAAGGATTATTATTAGGGTTCGAGCAACAAGGTTGCAAGAACCCTATTGAAATGCAAAAGATTATTAGGGTTCGAGCAACAAGGTTGCAAGAACCCTATTGAAATGCAAAAGATTATTAGGGTTCGAGCAACAAGGTTGCAAGAAACCTATTGAAACTGGAAGGATTATTAGGGTTCGAGCAACAAGGTTGCAAGAAACCTATTGAAACTGGAAGGATTATTATTATTATTATTATTCTTATTATTCCCCCAAATGAATCGCCTTTTTGAGGCCTTTCCCATACCCCAAAACTCACAGATTTTTGTGACCGCATCAATCGTGGTGTAAATTTACGTCTGAAAAAGGTTCGGGGAATGTGCGTCGAAAATTGAATGTGGGAGGGGCCAATAAGTGCGGCGCCACCTGTCCAAATTCACCATGACCAACACAATTATCGCACATGCACGAAATTCGGTACACATGTGTAGTGGGTCAGGATGAAGAAAAAATTACATTATGACCATGATCCAAACCCAACAGGAAATCCGCCATCTTGGGTTGATTGGCCATTTTTTGGCGATTTTGGCGAATTCGCAGCATTGGTATTTGAACTAACTCCTCCTAGAGTTTTCGTGCGATCGCCTTCAAACTTGGTGAGGTCCCTGTGGACCAGTTGAGGAGCTCACGGTATCAAAAGTTTTTTCAAATGTCGCACGGCGCACGAGATAGGGGGCGGCAAAGTTCGTGATGATTCTGATGTTTCGCATCAGAAAAACAAAACTCTTATAACTTTGCGATGGAAGGTCCGATCCGAACCAAACTTGCTACCATTGATGATGGGCAATGGCTGAAGACGTCTATGAAAAAACGGTGAAGTTTGAAAACAGCGCCTCCTTATGGTGAAAGAAAATACACCAAAAAAAAGTTTTTTTACAATTTCGGGAATAACTTTTACACAGATAATGGTACCGCACTCAAAATTGGTGACAACAGTCAAAACACATGGCAGATGATGCGTGATCAATATGACGACAAATCGTTTAACGGTGTTGCCATGGCAACGACGCAAAGTCGGATTTTTGGGACAAAAAATCAAACTGCTACAACTTCGTGAATCCTGGTCCGATCTGAACCAAACTTGCTAGGATTGATGATAGTCCGGCCCTAAAGACGTCTATATGAAAATATTAAATTTCGAAAACAGCGCCCCCTGGTGACAGCAGACAATATGACAGCTTGTATTTCAATTATCTCCTCCTAGAGCTTTTGTGCGATCACCTTCAAACTTGCTGAGATCAATGTGGACGAGTTGAGCATCAAAAGTTATCAAAAGCTTTTTAAAATATTGTATGGCGTACGAGATAGGGGGCGCCAAAATTGGAGATAATAATAATTTTTCATAACAGACAATGAAACTCTTATAACTTCGCGATGGAAGGTCTGATCCCAACCAAACTTGCTATAGTTGATGATGGTTAGTTCCTGAAGACGACTATGTTGCTGAAACGGTACATTTTGAAAACAGCGCCTCCTGGTGGTGGTAGAAAATTCTAAAAAAACAAACTGTTACAACTTTGCCAATCCTGGTCCGATCTGAACCAAACTTGCAAGGATTGATGACAGTCCGGCCCTGAACACGTCTATATGAAAATATTCATTTTCAAATACAGCTCCCCCTGGTGACAGCAGACAGAATTACATTTATAGTTTTTGATGCTGCTCCAACAGGGATTGTTGTATCCACTTGAAACTTAGTATGTGGGACCCCAGACCCTTCCTCAACATGTCCGTAAAAGGTCACCTCCCTACAGGAAGTGGAACGCCCGAAACAGGAAGTAAAGTCCTACATTGTCCGGTTGACACGAAACTGGATATGTGAGTTACTGGACCTTCCCTGAACATGTTTACGGAGACGCCGTTGACCGAACAGGAAGTCGGCCATTTTAAACAGGAAGTGCCCTCTAACTTTGCCGTACGTTGTCCTATCTGCACAAAACCTTATACGTGACACCAGGGACCTGTCCTGAGCATGTCCGTAAAAGGTCACCTCCCTACAGGAAGTGGAACGCCCGAAACAGGAAGTAAAGTCTTACATTGTCCGATCTGAACAAAACTTGATATGTAAGACAAGGGAACTTCCCTGAACACGTTTACGGAGACGAACAGGAAGTTGGCCATTTTAAACAGGAAGTGCCCTCTAACTTTGCCGTACGTTGTCCGATTTGCACGAAACCTTTTATGTGACACCAGGGACCTGTCCTGAGCATGTCTGCAAGAGATGACCTCCCAACAGGAAGTGGAATGCCCGAAACAGGAAGTCAACTCTAAGATTGTCCGATCTGCACAAAACTTGATATGTAAGACAAGGGAAGTTCCCTGAACACGTTTACGGACACGCACTTGACCGAACAGGAAGTCTGCCATTTTAAACAGGAAGTGCCCTATAACTTTGCCATACGTTGCCTGATCCCCCTCGAAATTTGGAACGACATGCGCGGGGACGCCGCTGAAAATAACTAGTACTGAAAATAACTAGTACTGAAAATAACTAGTACCGCGCGCGGTGAATGAACGGGTGAGAGCGCGAGGCACGCGGGGAGCCGTGGCACACGGCGACCCGCGTGGGTCGGCTCGAACCCGTTCAGAACCGCGCGCGGTACTAGTTATTATTATTATTCTTATTATTCCCCCAAATGAATTGCCTTTTTGAGGCCTTTCCCATACCCCAAAACTCACAGATTTTTGTGACCGCATCAATCCTGGTGTAAATTTACGTCTGAAAAAGGTTCGGGGAATGTGCGTCGAAAATTGAATGTGGGAGGGGCCAATAAGTGCGGCGCCACCTGTCCAAATTCACCATGACCAACACAAATATCGCACATGCACGAAATTCGGTACACATGTGTAGTGGGTCAGGATGAAGAAAAAATTACATTATGACCATGATCCAAACCCAACAGGAAATCCGCCATCTTGGGTTGATTGGCGATTTTTTGGCGATTTTGGCGAATTCGCAGCAATGGTATTTGAACTAACTCCTCCTAGAGCTTTCGTGCGATCACCTTCAAACTTGGTGAGGTCCCTGTGGACCAGTTGAGGAGCTCACGGTATCAAAAGTTTTTTCAAATGTCGCACGGCGCACGAGATAGGGGGCGGCAAAGTTCGTGATGATTCTGATGTTTCGCATCAGAAAAACAAAACTCTTATAACTTTGCGATGGAAGGTCCGATCCGAACCAAACTTGCTATGATTGATGATGGGCCATGGCTGAAGACGTCTATGAAAAAACGGTGAAGTTTGAAAACAGCGCCTCCTTGTGGTGAAAGAAAATACACAAAAAAAAAGTTTTTTTACGATTTCGGGAATAACTTTTACACAGATAATCGTACCGCACTCAAAATTGGTGACAACAGTCAAAACACATGGTAGATGATGCGTGATCAATATGACGACAAATCGTTTAACGGTGTTGCCATGGCAACGACGCAAAGTCGGATTTTTGGGACAAAAAATCAAACTGCTACGACTTCGTGAATCCTGGTCCGATCTGAACCAAACTTGCTAGGATTGATGATAGTCCGGCCCTAAAGACGTCTATATGAAAATATTAAATTTCGAAAACAGCGCCCCCTGGTGACAGCAGACAATATGACAGCTTGTATTTCAATTATCTCCTCCTAGAGCTTTTGTGCGATCACCTTCAAACTTGGTGAGATCAATGTGGACGAGTTGAGCATCAAAAGTTATCAAAAGCTTTTTAAAATATTGTATGGCGTACGAGATAGGGGGCGCCAAAATTGGAGATAATAATAATTTTTCATAACAGACAATGAAACTCTTATAACTTCGTGATGGAAGGTCTGATCCCAACCAAACTTGCTATAGTTGATGCTGGTTAGTTGCTGAAGACGACTATGTTGCTGAAACGGTACATTTTGAAAACAGCGCCTCCTGGTGGTGGTAGAAAATTCTAAAAAAACCAACTGTTACAACTTTGCCAATCCTGGTCCGATCTGAACCAAACTTGCAAGGATTGATGACAGTCCGGCCCTGAACACGTCTATATGAAAATATTCATTTTCAAATACAGCGCCCCCTGGTGACAGCAGACAGAATTACGTTTATAGTTTTTGATGCTGCTCCAACAGGGATTGTTGTATCCACTTGAAACTTAGTATGTGGGACCCCAGACCCTTCTGGAACATGTCCGTAAAAGGTCACCTCCCTACAGGAAGTGGAACGCCCGAAACAGGAAGTAAAGTCTTACATTGTCCGATTGACACGAAACTAGATATGTGAGTTACCGGACCTTCCCTGAACATGTTTACGGAGACGCCGTTGACCGAACAGGAAGTCGGCCATTTTAAACAGGAAGTGCCTTCTAACTTTGCCGTACATTGTCCGATCTGCACAAAACCTTATATGTGACACCAGGGACCTGTCCTGAGCATGTCCGTAAAAGGTCACCTCCCTACAGGAAGTGGAACACCCGAAACAGGAAGTAAAGACTTACATTGTCCGATTGACACAAAACTAGATATGTGAGTTACGGGACCTTTCCTGAACATGTTTCCAGGGACGAACAGGAAGTTGGCCATTTTAAACAGGAAGTGCCCTCTAACTTTGCCGTACGTTGTCCGATTTGCACGAAACCTTTTATGTGACACCAGGGACCTGTCCTGAGCATGTCTGCAAGAGATGACCTCCTAACAGGAAGTGGAATGTCCGAAACAGGAAGTAAACTCTAAGATTATCCGATCTGCACAAAACTTGATATGTAAGACAAGGGAACTTCCCTGAACACGTTTACGGACGCGCATTTGACCGAACAGGAAGTCGGCCATTTTAAACAGGAAGTGTCCTATAACTTTGCCATACGTTGCCCGATCCCCCCCGAATTTTGGATCGACATTCGCGGGGACGCCGCTGAAAATAACTAGTACTGAAAATAACTAGTACCGCGCGCGGTGAATGAACGGGTGAGAGCGCGAGGCACGCGGGGAGCCGTGGCACACGGCGACCCGCGTGGGTCGGCTCGAACCCGTTCAGAACCGCGCGCGGTACTAGTTATTATTATTATTATTATTATTCCTAAAAGTAAATCGCATTTTTGAGGCCTTTCCCATACCCCAAAACTCACAGATTTTTGTGACCGCATCAATCCTGGTGTAAATTTACGTCTGAAAGTCGTTCGGGGAAAATGCGTGGAAAATTGGAAGTGGGAGGGGCTAAAAAGTCACACAAAAAACTTCTATTAGGTCAACTCATGTCGGGTTTAGCGTACGTGAACGAAACTTGGTACACACGTTCATTAGGTGGGGACGGTCAAAAAAGTCGATGACGACTTTCCCGTGAAACCTACAGGAAGTCCGCCATCTTGGGTTGATTGGCCATTTTTGGGCGATTTTGGCGAATTCGCAGCAATGGTATTTGAACTAACTCCTCCTAGAGTTTTCGTGCGATCACCTTCAAACTTGGTGAGGTCCCTGTGGACCAGTTGAGGAGCTCACGGTATCAAAAGTTTTTTCAAATGCCGCATGGCGCACGAGATAGGGGGCGGCAAAGTTCGTGATGATTCTGATGTTTCGCATCAGGAAAACAAAACTCTTATAACTTTGCGATGGAAGGTCCGATCCGAACCAAACTTGCTATGAGTGATGATGGGCCATGGCTGAAGACGTCTATGAAAAAACGGTGAAGTTTGAAAACAGCGCCTCCTTGTGGTGAAAGAAAATACACCAAAAAAAAGTTTTTTTACGATTTCGGGAATAACTTTTACACAGATAATCGTACCGCACTCAAAATTGGTGACAACAGTCAAAACACATGGTAGATGATGCGTGATCAATATGACGACAAATCGTTTAACGGTGTTGCCATGGCAACAACGCAAAGTCGGATTTTTGGGACAAAAAATCAAACTGCTACAACTTCGTGAATCCTGGTCCGATCTGAACCAAACTTGCTAGGATTGATGATAGTCCGGCCCTAAAGACGTCTATATGAAAATATTAAATTTCGAAAACAGCGCCCCCTGGTGACAGTAGACAAATTGACAGCTTGTATTTCAATTATCTCCTCCTAGAGCTTTTGTGCGATCACCTTCAAACTTGGTGAGATCAATGTGGACGAGTTGAGCATCAAAAGTTATCAAAAGCTTTTTAAAATATTGTATGGCGTACGAGATAGGGGGCGCCAAAATTGGAGATAATAATAATTTTTCATAACAGACAATGAAACTCTTATAACTTCGCGATGGAAGGTCTGATCCCAACCAAACTTGCTATAGTTGATGATGGTTAGTTGCTGAAGACGACTATGTTGCTGAAACGGTACATTTTGAAAACAGCGCCTCCTGGTGGTGGTAGAAAATTCTAAAAAAACAAACTGTTACAACTTTGCCAATCCTGGTCCGATCTGAACCAAACTTGCAAGGATTGATGACAGTCCGGCCCTGAACACGTCTATATGAAAATATTCATTTTCAAATACAGCGCCCCCTGGTGACAGCAGACAGAATTACATTTATAGTTTTTGATGCTGCTCCAACAGGGATTGTTGTATCCACTTGAAACTTAGTATGTGGGACCCCAGGCCCTTCCTCAACATGTCCGTAAAAGGTCACCTCCCTACAGGAAGTGGAACTCCCGAAACAGGAAGTAAAGTCTTACATTGTCCGATTGACACGAAACTAGATATGTGAGTTACTGGACCTTCCCTGAACATGTTTCCGGAGACGAACAGGAAGTCGGCCATTTTAAACAGGAAGTGCCCTCTAACTTTGCCGTACGTTGTCCGATTTGCACAAAATCTTATATGTGAGTTACGGGACCTTCCCTGAACATGTTCACGGAGACGCCGTTGACCGAACAGGAAGTTTGCCATTTTAAACAGGAAGTGCCCTCTAACTTTGCCGTACGTAGTCCGATTTGCACGAAACCTTTTATGTGACACCAGGGACCTGTCCTGAGCATGTCTGCAAGAGATGACCTCCCAACAGGAAGTGGAATGCCCGAAACAGGAAGTAAACTATAAGATTGTCCGATCTGCACAAAACTTGATATGTAAGACAAGGGAAGTTCCCTGAACACGTTTACGGACACGCACTTGACCAAACAGGAAGTCTGCCATTTTAAACAGGAAGTGCCCTATAACTTTGCCATACGTTGCCGCGATCCCCCCCGAAATTTGGATCGACATGCACGGGGACGCCGCTGAAAATAACTAGTACTGAAAATAACTAGTACCGCGCGCGGTGAATGAACGGGTGAGAGCGCGAGGCACGCGGGGAGCCGTGGCACACGGCGACCCGCGTGGGTCGGCTCGAACCCGTTCAGAACCGCGCGCGGTACTAGTTATTTTTATTATTATTATTATTATTATTCCTAAAAGTAAATCGCATTTTTGAGGCCTTTCCCATACCCCAAAACTCACAGATTTTTGTGACCGCATCAATCCTGGTGTAAATTTACGTCTGAAAGTCGTTCGGGGAAAATGCGTGGAAAATTGGAAGTGGGAGGGGCTAAAAAGTCACGCAAAAAACTTCTATTAGGTCAACTCATGTCGGGTTTAACGTACGTGAACGAAACTTGGTACACACGTTCACTAGGTGGGGACGGTCAAAAAAGTCGATGACGACTTTCCCGTGAAACCTACAGGAAGTCCGCCATCTTGGGTTGATTGGCGATTTTTGGGCGATTTTGGCGAATTCGCAGCAATGGTATTTGAACTATCTCCTCCTAGAGTTTTCGTGCGATCACCTTCAAACTTGGTGAGGTCCCTGTGGACCAGTTGAGGAGCTCACGGTATCAAAAGTTTTTTCAAATGTCGCACGGCGCACGAGATAGGGGGCGGCAAAGTTCGTGATGATTCTGATGTTTCGCATCAGAAAAACAAAACTCTTATAACTTTGCGAAGGAAGGTCCAATCTGAACCAAACTTGCTATGATTGATGATGGGCCATGGCTGAAGACGTCTATGAAAAAACGGTGAAGTTTGAAAACAGCGCCTCCTTGTGGTGAAAGAAAATACACAAAAAAAAAGTTTTTTTACGATTTCGGGAATAACTTTTACACAGATAATCGTACCGAACTCAAAATTGGTGACAACAGTCTAAACACATGGTAGATGATGCGTGATCAATATGACGACAAATCGTTAAACGGTGTTGCCATGGCAACGACGCAAAGTCGGATTTTTGGGACAAAAAATCAAACTGCTACAACTTCGTGAATCCTGGTCCGATCTGAACCAAACTTGCTAGGATTGATGATAGTCCGGCCCTAAAGACGTCTATATGAAAATATTCAATTTCGAAAACAGCGCCCCCTGGTGACAGCAGACAATATGACAGCTTGTATTTCAATTATCTCCTCCTAGAGCTTTTGTGCGATCACCTTCAAACTTGGTGAGATCAATGTGGACGAGTTGAGCATCAAAAGTTATCAAAAGCTTTTTAAAATATTGTATGGCGTACGAGATAGGGGGCGCCAAAATTGGAGATAATAATAATTTTTCATAACAGACAATGAAACTCTTATAACTTTGCGATGGAAGGTCTGATCCCAACCAAACTTGCTATAGTTGATGATGGTTAGTTGCTGAAGACGACTATGTTGCTGAAACGGTACATTTTGAAAACAGCGCCTCCTGGTGGTGGTAGAAAATTCTAAAAAAACAAACTGTTACAACTTTGCCAATCCTGGTCCGATCTGAACCAAACTTGCAAGGATTGACGCCGTTGACCGAACAGGAAGTCGGCAACTTTAAACAGGAAGTGCCCTCTAACTTTGCCGTACGTTGTCCGATCTGCACAAAACCTTATATGTGAGTTAAGGGACCTGTCCTGAGCATGTCCGTAAAAGGTCACCTCCCTACAGGAAGTGGAACGCCCGAAACAGGAAGTAAAGTCTTACATTGTCCGATCTGAACAAAACTTGATATGTAAGACAAGGGAACTTCCCTGAACACGTTTACGTAGACGAATAGGAAGTTGGCCATTTTAAACAGGAAGTGCCCTCTAACTTTGCCGTACGTTGTCCGATTTGCACGAAACATTTTATGTGACACCAGGGACCTGTCCTGAGCATGTCTGCAAGAGATGACCTCCCAACAGGAAGTGGAATGCCCGAAACAGGAAGTAAACTCCAAGATTATCCAATCTGCACAAAACTTGATATGTAAGACAAGGGAAGTTCCCTGAACACGTTTACGGACACGCACTTGACCGAACAGGAAGTCTGCCATTTTAAACAGGAAGTGCCCTATAACTTTGCCATACGTTGCCCGATCCCCCACGAAATTTGGAACGACATGCGCGGGGACGCCGCTGAAAATAACTAGTACTGAAAATAACTAGTACTGAAAATAACTAGTACTGAAAATAACTAGTACCGCGCGCGGTGAATGAACGGGTGAGAGCGCGAGGCACGCGGGGAGCCGTGGCACACGGCGACCCGCGTGGGTCGGCTCGAACCCGTTCAGAACCGCGCGCGGTACTAGTTATTTTCAGTACTAGTTATTTTCAGTACTAGTTATTTTCATTAGGGTTCGAGCAACAAGGTTGCAAGAACCCTATTGAAACTGGAAGGATTATTATTATTATTATTATTATTATTCTTATTATTCCTTAAAGTAAATCGCGTTTTTGAGGCCTTTCCCATACCCCAAAACTCACAGATTTTTGTGACCGCATCAATCGTGGTGTAAATTTACGTCTGAAAAAGGTTCGGGGAATGTGCGTCGAAAATTGAATGTGGGAGGGGCCAATAAATGCGGCGCCACCTGTCCAAATTCACCATGACCAACACAATTATCACACATGCACGAAATTCGGTACACATGTGTAGTGGGTCAGGATGAAGAAAAAATTACATTATGACCATGATCCAAACCCAACAGGAAATCCGCCATCTTGGGTTGATTGGCGATTTTTTGGCGATTTTGGCGAATTCGCAGCAATGGTATTTGAACTAACTCCTCCTAGAGTTTTCGTGCGATCACCTTCAAACTTGGTGAGGTCCCTGTGGACCAGTTGAGGAGCTCACGGTATCAAATGTTTTTTCAAATGTCGCACGGCGCACGAGATAGGGGGCGGCAAAGTTCGTGATGATTCTGATGTTTCGCATCAGAAAAACAAAACTCTTATAACTTTGCGATGGAAGGTCCGATCCGAACCAAACTTGCTATGATTGATGATGGGCCATGGCTGAAGACGTCTATGAAATAACGGTGAAGTTTGAAAACAGCGCCTCCTTGTGGTGGAAGAAAATACACCAAAAAAAAGTTTTTTTACGATTTCGGGAATAACTTTTACACAGATAATCGTACCGCACTCAAAATTGGTGACAACAGTCAAAACACATGGTAGATGATGCGTGATCAATATGACGACAAATCGTTTAACGGTGTTGCCGTGGCAACGACGCAAAGTCGGATTTTTGGGACAAAAAATCAAACTGCTACAACTTCGCGAATCCTGGTCCGATCTGAACCAAACTTGCTAGGATTGATGACAGTCCGGCCCTAAAGACGTCTATATGAAAATATTCAATTTCGAAAACAGCGCCCCCTGGTGACAGCAGACAATATGACAGCTTGTATTTCAATTATCTCCTCCTAGAGCTTTTGTGCGATCACCTTCAAACTTGGTGAGATCAATGTGGACGAGTTGAGCATCAAAAGTTATCAAAAGCTTTTTAAAATATTGTATGGCGTACGAGATAGGGGGCGCCAAAATTGGAGATAATAATAATTTTTCATAACAGACAATGAAACTCTTATAACTTCGCGATGGAAGGTCTGATCCCAACCAAACTTGCTATAGTTGATGATGGTTAGTTGCTGAAGACGACTATGTTGCTGAAACGGTACATTTTGAAAACAGCGCCTCCTGGTGGTGGTAGAAAATTCTAAAAAAACAAACTGTTACAACTTTGCCAATCCTGGTCCGATCTGAACCAAACTTGCAAGGATTGATGACAGTCCGGCCCTGAACACGTCTATATGAAAATATTCATTTTCAAATACAGCGCCCCCTGGTGACAGCAGACAGAATTACATTTATAGTTTTTGATGCTGCTCCAACAGGGATTGTTGTATCCACTTGAAACTTAGTATGTGGGACCCCAGACCCTTCCTCAACATGTCCGTAAAAGGTCACCTCCCTACAGGAAGTGGAACGCCCGAAACAGGAAGTAAAGTCTTACATTGTCCGATTGACACGAAACTAGATATGTGAGTTACCGGACCTTCCCTGAACATGTTTACGGAGACGCCGTTGACCGAACAGGAAGTCGGCCATTTTAAACAGGAAGTGCCCTCTAACTTTGCCGTACGTTGTCCGATCTGCACAAAACCTTATATGTGAGTTAAGGGACCTGTCCTGAGCATGTCCGTAAAAGGTCACCTCCCTACAGGAAGTGGAACGCCCGAAACAGGAAGTAAAGTCTTACATTGTCCGATCTGAACAAAACTTGATATGTAAGACAAGGGAACTTCCCTGAACACGTTTACGGAGACGAACAGGAAGTTGGCCATTTTAAACAGGAAGTGCCCTCTAACTTTGCCGTACGTTGTCCGATTTGCACGAAACATTTTATGTGACACCAGGGACCTGTCCTGAGCATGTCTGCAAGAGATGACCTCCCAACAGGAAGTGGAATGCCCGAAACAGGAAGTAAACTCCAAGATTATCCAATCTGCACAAAACTTGATATGTAAGACAAGGGAAGTTCCCTGAACACGTTTACGGACACGCACTTGACCGAACAGGAAGTCTGCCATTTTAAACAGGAAGTGCCCTATAACTTTGCCATACGTTGCCCGATCCCCCACGAAATTTGGAACGACATGCGCGGGGACGCCGCTGAAAATAACTAGTACTGAAAATAACTAGTACTGAAAATAACTAGTACCGCGCGCGGTGAATGAACGGGTGAGAGCGCGAGGCACGCGGGGAGCCGTGGCACACGGCGACCCGCGTGGGTCGGCTCGAACCCGTTCAGAACCGCGCGCGGTACTAGTTATTTTTATTATTATTATTCTTATTATTCCCCCAAATGAATTGCCTTTTTGAGGCCTTTCCCATACCCCAAAACTCACCAATTTTTGTGACCGCATCAATCCTGGTGTAAATTTACGTCTGAAAAAGGTTCGGGGAATGTGCGTCGAAAATTGAATGTGGGAGGGGCCAATAAGTGCGGCGCCACCTGTCCAAATTCACCATGACCAACACAAATATCGCACATGCACGAAATTCGGTACACATGTGTAGTGGGTCAGGATGAAGAAAAAATTACATTATGACCATGATCCAAACCCAACAGGAAATCCGCCATCTTGGGTTGATTGGCGATTTTTTGGCGATTTTGGCGAATTCGCAGCAATGGTATTTGAACTAACTCCTCCTAGAGTTTTCGTGCGATCACCTTCAAACTTGGTGAGGTCCCTGTGGACCAGTTGAGGAGCTCACGGTATCAAAAGTTTTTTCAAATGTCGCACGGCGCACGAGATAGGGGGCGGCAAAGTTTGTGATGATTCTGATGTTTCGCATCAGAAAAAAAAACCTCTTATAACTTTGCGATGGAAGGTCCGATCCGAACCAAACTTGCTATGATTGATGATGGGCCATGGCTGAAGACGTCTATGAAAAAACGGTGAAGTTTGAAAACAGCGCCTCCTTGTGGTGAAAGAAAATACACAAAAAAAAAGTTTTTTTACGATTTCGGGAATAACTTTTACACAGATAATCGTACCGCACTCAAAATTGGTGACAACAGTCAAAACACATGGTAGATGATGCGTGATCAATATGACGACAAATCGTTTAACGGTGTTGCCATGGCAACGACGCAAAGTCGGATTTTTGGGACAAAAAATCAAACTGCTACAACTTCGCGAATCCTGGTCCGATCTGACTCAAACTTGCTAGGATTGATGATAGTCCGGCCCTAAAGACGTCTATATGAAAATATTCAATTTCGAAAACAGCGCCCCCTGGTGACAGCAGACAATATGACAGCTTGTATTTCAATTATCTCCTCCTAGAGCTTTTGTGCGATCACCTTCAAACTTGGTGAGATCAATGTGGACGAGTTGAGCATCAAAAGTTATCAAAAGCTTTTTAAAATATTGTATGGCGTACGAGATAGGGGGCGCCAAAATTGGAGATAATAATAATTTTTCATAACAGACAATGAAACTCTTATAACTTCGCGATGGAAGGTCTGATCCCAACCAAACTTGCTATAGTTGATGATGGTTAGTTGCTGAAGATGACTATGTTGCTGAAAAGGTACATTTTGAAAACAGCGCCTCCTGGTGGTGGTAGCAAATTCTAAAAAAACAAACTGTTACAACTTTGCCAATCCTGGTCCGATCTGAACCAAACTTGCAAGGATTGATGACAGTCCGGCCCTGAACACGTCTATATGAAAATATTCATTTTCAAATACAGCGCCCCCTGGTGACAGCAGACAGAATTACATTTATAGTTTTTGATGCTGCTCCAACAGGGATTGTTGTATCCACTTGAAACTTAGTATGTGGGACCCCAGGCCCTTCCTCAACATGTCCGTAAAAGGTCACCTCCCTACAGGAAGTGGAACGCCCGAAACAGGAAGTAAAGTCTTACATTGTCCGATTGACACGAAACTAGATATGTGAGTTACTGGACCTTCCCTGAACATGTTTCCGGAGACCAACAGGAAGTCGGCCATTTTAAACAGGAAGTGCCCTCTAACTTTGTCGTACGTTGTCCGATTTGCACGAAACCTTATATGTGAGTTACGGGACCTTCCCTGAATATGTTTACGGAGACGCCGTTGACCGAACAGGAAGTCGGCCATTTTAAACAGGAAGTGCCTTCTAACTTTGCCGTACATTGTCCGATCTGCACAAAACCTTATATGTGACACCAGGGACCTGTCCTGAGCATCTCCGTAAAAAGGTCACCTCCCTACAGGAAGTGGAACGCCCAAAACAGGAAGTAAAGTCTTACATTGTCCGATTGACACGAAACTAGATATGTGAGTTACGGGACCGTCCCTGAACATGTTTCCAGAGACAAACAGGAAGTTGGCCATTTTAAACAGGAAGTGCTCTCTAACTTTGCCGTACGTTGTCCGATTTGCACGAAAGCTTATATGTGACACCAGGGACCTGTCCTGAGCATGTCTGCAAAAGATGACCTCCCAACAGGAAGTGGAATGCCCGAAACAGGAAGTAAACTCTTAGATTGTCCGATCTGAACAAAACTTGATATGTAAGACAAGGGAACTTCCCTGAACACGTTTCCAGAGACGAACAGGAAGTTGGCCATTTTAAACAGGAAGTGCCCTCTAACTTTGCCGTACGTTGTCCGATTTGCACGAAATCTTATATGTGACACCAGGGACCTGTCCTGAGCATGTCTGCAAAAGATGACCTCCCAACAGGAAGTGGAATGCCCGAAACAGGAAGTAAACTCTAAGATTATCCGATCTGCACAAAACTTGATATGTAAGACAAGGGAAGTTCCCTGAACACGTTTACGTACACGCACTTGACCGAACAGGAAGTCGGCCATTTTAAACAGGAAGTGCCCTATAACTTTGCCATACGTTGCCCGATCCCCCCCGAAATTTGGAACGACATGCGCAGGGACGCCGCTGAAAATAACTAGTACTGAAAATAACTAGTACCGCGCGCGGTGAATGAACGGGTGAGAGCGCGAGGCACGCGGGGAGCCGTGGCACACGGCGACCCGCGTGGGTCGGCTCGAACCCGTTCAGAACCGCGCGCGGTACTAGTTATTTTCAGTACTAGTTATTTTTAGAATTGTTATACAGTAATACAGCTGCGGTTTCCTAATACATTAATTGGCTATGACTTTTTAACATCTATTTAACAGCTGTAATACACTTTGTTACTGCTTTTAGGACATTTTTCTGGCATAAACACTGGCCGTGTCAGGACCAGTAGTCCTCATGGAGACCAAAACCTGGTCCTAATGAGGCAGAACATCAATCCTGAGGAACTGGTTAAGTTTAGGGCTAAGATTTGAATTGTGGTTAGGTTAAGGTTAGAGTTTAAAGACATTAACTGGTCATGTTTAAGGCTTTTTTTAAGGCTGTACAAATGTATGGAAGTCAATCAGTGTCCTGAGAAAAACAGTTGTGCAAACGTGTGCATGTGTGTGTGTGAGTGAGTGTGAGTCGCAGGAGCCATATGATGGGGGCATTTGTTGTGTCTGACATCTTTGTTCACTAATAGACTGTATCATCTCTTTGTTAAATGGTGCATGAAAACAAGTATCAGTGATCGTCGCGTTCATTAATATTCTCTCGACTGGACTCGCTGGGAAGCACGTTTGTGTCTGACCTTGACACACAAACGTGGCCAAGTAATGGAAATAAACCTGCCTTTGATTTATCGCTTATTAATCGACTTGTAAAGTCTGTTCAAAACCCTCAATGGCAAAGAATAAGCAATGCAGACGTGGCTGTAAAACAAGACTGAAAGTGACCTTTTTATTGAGGAAACCACAAGGGACGTTGTAGGGAGACCAACTGAGGTTAAATAACATGATGTTCTCCCAGTGTGAAATTTAGAAACCAATTTAATTTTGTTTGCACTTGGCAAGTCAGGTTTTTTTGGTTTGAATCGACTGCCTGAATTTTGAAATTCACAAACTTTCAGAGTTCAAAGTGTTGTTGTGCTGCAACTGTAAACAAGACATCGCGCACCAACCAACTCGGTTCCAAAAAAAACCCCGAGTCCAACACAGGGGCTTTGATCTCTCTCATGAAGTTACAGTATGTCATGGATGGAAAGTCTGAAAATCCCCTCTACCAAAACTTTTTCTATAAATGTCATAATCAAAAGATTTCTGTAACTTTCAGAAATGCTAACAAGCAGCAGAAATAACAATTTTCCTGAAATGAACCTTTAACTATTGCGAGTGTTTTTGCATCATGCATAGATACTTTTATAAAATGTACTTCTTTGCATCATATTGCATCTGTACTGTACTGTGGGAGCTAGTTAACGCTGGATTACCGTTGGAGTGCTCTGTAGCCGTCAGTTAAAAAGCAGATTGACAGCGTAACAGCTGCCCGTCACCTTGGTGCTCGGCCCCCAACAGACGAGCTTATCGCAGCATTAAGTCGGCTTCCTGCTGGACGAGGAGCAATATTTTCACAGGCAGCCGCTGTAGGGAAGGTCAATCAGACAGGTGAGGCAATTGGATATGCAGCTGGCTGCAGGACCTAGAGCCAGATCTACAGTGATTTGGGTGTAATAACTTGGATTTGATGCACTTTTAAATTTCCTTGGAGGCTGCCTTCAAGGGATATCTTCATATGATAGTGCCTGGGGCACAAAAAAAACCCCACCAGGACTATCACTAACCCAGGCACTCTCACACCGACAGCCTCAGACAGCGCTCTGATCTTTGTAATGAGCGACTGATCTCTTCTTTTTTCGGGCTCCCACACATTTCGGTCTCTCAGGCTCATTGAGGCCGCTGTGATGTGAGGAATATTAACTAAATCTGTCAACAGGACACACTTTAATGAGGTCTGGTGAAAACAATGGACCCAATATAGAGGCATGACAACAATAGAGGTTGCATGTTAATTTTTTTTCCCCCTAATTGTGTTGGTATTTTGCCTTTTCTTGGAGGTGCGGCCACGACTCGTTTGAGATGTGATTTGAGAGCAGGGAGTTGAACCTATTGGCCTCACCCTGTCAAGACACTGACATTTTAACTATGGGAAGAAGGGCAGGCAGTGAAGCTGTACTTTTTCTTTTTTTTTACAGCACATAATAAAGTTCCACATTTATAGTGGCTCTACAGATCTACAGAATATGAGGTTTTTCTATGTTTAATAAAGAGAGAAGGAGGAGTGTGAAGTCAAGTAGATATGGACAAACACAAGGAGAATTGGAGTTAAGGAAAGGAATCCATCAAGAACTTGAAATAACACTCGGGGAATAGGAAAAATAAGGTATAAGATGATCAAATATTAATATGAATTATAAACATTACAAGGATTATTTACTTAGCAAGACACATGGCCCTTTGAATCTTATTATATACACTATAAATATAACTGTGCATAATAAATGCCACGTTTAAAGCTCATTTTCTAAGAGCATAATTGGACCCGCGGTCAATCAATAGTATGAAAAATGGACATAAATGGTGGCCGATGACTGTTGGCTGAGCAGACTGACGGGTCAGCTGGGAGACTTTACATCAGGACTGTTCTGACCACAGCAAGGCAGCATGGGAAACCAGCTGTTGTTCGCCACCTGCCACCTTTTCAACAACAAAGCAACCAAAGACTAACACCACACTCTGTGTCTCTCGTCGTGCCTCCCGGTGCCCTGACAAATGTAAGCTAATAATCTAATTACGGCACAAATTTGTGGACACAGCCTCGTTAAAGTGAGGAAACTCTCAACTTTTGTTTGATATATTGAGAACAAATATTCAAGTATTCTAAAGTCCAACACTTGAGAGCTATTAAAAATGAACGAAGGATGGGAATCGGTATTGGTCTGATCAAATCACTGGATTGGATATCGATAAAAATGTAAAAAATGGTCTGTTTATTTCTCCTTTTTGGGAGAACAATATTTGTTACACAGTTGGAGAATTATGTCTCTGAAATGACTCGATACAAAGTGTTCTTTTTAGAATAGTTGTATCGCTTACTAATAGAGAATAACAGTGACTGTCTACTTTTTAGTAAAAAAAAGTAATCCCGTCTAAAGGTTTCAGATTAACCAGGCTGAAGTGACTCTGATATCTGATTTCTGCCATTGATGTGACTCGTGTCTGAATGTCTCTCTGTGCTATATTTTATATCTGCACTGCAGTGCGATTTTATACAGTCATTTTAATACAAATGAATAATATATAAACTACCGGATCAGATATCGGACAGATAAAAATGTAAAATCCCATACAATCCAAAAATCCTATTGCTTCACAATGCACAGACTGTAAAAATGTAAATAAAAATCAAACATGAAAAAATGCATTCAAAGACCCTGGTAAATTTTGTCCCTTTTGCAGGATCTACAGCATTGATAAAACATTAACAAATCGTCACAATAACTGATCGACTTTTTAAAAATCAAATAAATCCTACACAACAGAGTTTTACTTGTGAGGTAAACACAGCGAGGAAGTTACAGCTGTTGTCTGAGATATTACCGAGTAGCACCATCAACAGACCAAACAGCTGTTCAACACCAAATTTGCAACATTACCTCGCTCATGGTGCGCTCACACTTAATGACGAGATTAGACGCACACAAAGTTAATGCAAAGACGAGCGAGTGTATATGCAAATTTGCACAAATCCAGCTGCCAATGTGTCGTTTGCTTCAGTCGACTGAGTTGAAATATTGGGAAGAAAATGTCAGAACAGTTGAACTTTGGAATAATCATTATTATGTATCCCCTCAGGGTGAAAGTGAGAAACTTTTAACAATTGTGCTGGTTTCTCTCAACTCTGTTATGTGTGCGAGCTTGTAACACTGATACAGTTACAATATTTGTAGAGGTTAAGTTAAGATGCTTCTAAGGTTTTCTCCACAACATCACTTACCACCCCTGTCCTACAATACTGTGTTTTTTCATCCCTACTCCATAAATGTAATGATTCACACTTGACCTCATGTGACTCCAGTATTGACAAAACTTTACACCTTTGACCCCGGGTGACTCTAACTGTTGTTAAACCTCCAGCTCCACTAATGAACCATGTGAACCATCAAGGACCTTAATAACAACACTACAGAGGTTAAATACCTGGATATTCCCCCCAGTCAGGCAGAGCAGAGCAGAGCATGTTGTGCTAGAGCTGCACAATATGGTCATAAAATCATATTGTGGTTATTTTTTGACAGTTATTGTGATTGCAGTGTAATTCATAATTGGCACGACTGATTCGATTTGACTGATTTTTTGCATCTGAGCTGCTATTTTCCCATTTTTTTTAGTCTGTTAACAAACAAAACGAGAGCTGCAACTGACCATTATTTTCATGATGGATGAATGGGTCCATAAAATGTCACAAATGTCGATCGCTGTCTCCCAAACCAAGAAACGATCATGTTCTCAGGTGTCTTTGTTTTGTCTATAAACCAACATTTTTTAGTTGAATGATTTCTTTGTCAAATGGAGCAAAAAAACCCAGAAAAATTCACATTTAAGAAGCTGAAAATCCGAACGCTTGTTTGCAACAATTGTTGAGCAAGAGCAAGATTTTGAATTCCTGCATGAAAATGCTGTGTTATCACACATTTTGTCTAGTTGTCAACGCTCCAATGTGATTTGGATATTGCACTACTGAATATTGCAATTTCTGAAGCACCTGAAGAAGCTGTGAATTACTTGTGTGGTAAATGTGCTTGTGTATTATTTTACATAGCAACATCTGTGTGGGTTTTCTCCGGGTTCTCCAGTTTAATCCCACAGTCCAATAACATGCAGATTTTGGGATTAGGCAAACTGGACACTTGACCGTAGGTGTGAGAGTGGTTGGTCGTTTGTCTGCTAGACCCTCATGTGGAGGATAAAGCGACAGGAGCTCCATCTAAATCAGCTCACAGAGGGTCGGTGTCATGACTAGACTTATTAACACATTCAGTGCAGACTCGCTTATATTTCTCTTGGATCCTTTTAATTTAGCATAGTAATATCAAATCACGGCAGATGATGTGTGGTCCGAGCCGGCAGTGATGTGACTTCCTCATTTCCTGACCCATTCACCAATCCACCGTTCATTACGATCAGTCCGATAATTAATATTGCAGCAAGTTCACTGCTCCTGACGCATTCTCCCGCTCCCCAGCTGTCTGAATCAGCGCCGCCTCAGCAGTCCCTGGTGCATAACGTCGCCTTTATTAATGCACTGTTTACCTGCAGTCGTTCTGTCACTAAGATGCCATTATCACAGCAGGGGCTGTGTTGTTCTCTGCTCCCCTCTGTGTGGAGCGATGTTGATATAAAGCTGCGACTGAGGAGAGCTCATCACATTCTGAATGTGCTTCACATTAACTTGAGTTATTAATGTGATGAGCGAAGTAAATCTTCACCAGGAGTGCAGAAAAGTGTTGTTATTGCTGGCAAAGGTGGCAGCAGCAGCAGAAGTCAATCTGCAGAGTATTGATCTTAAGTGGCCTGCTGACTCCTTTTTACTTTTTTTTTTTTTTTTAATTATTTGAAATTGGGCTGGCCTATAATTCATTAACACAATCCAAAACAAGTATAAAACTAAAATGTTATTATTTGTTTGGCAAATAACAAACTGAATTCATCAAGCACAACATTCAACCACTAAAACAAATGTTTCTGTTCAGGAATGCAAGTAAATAATTATAATTTGACATCTTGGTCAAGAAATAATCATGTGCTTTAGATGATTATATAATTATAATTATATCTTAGCAATAAAAATACAATTTCCGTTAAAGAGCTTCTACATACTGGTGTATTAACCATTACAGAAATATAAAAAAAATATTATTATAATTATGTAATTTAGGCCAGCTGTGGCTTTGGGAACTGGTTTAATAAATGTGTTTTATATATAAATATCATGTTCAATATCAACAAACAAGAGCAAACGCAAAATTGCCGTGAATATTTGACCTCAGATGTGTGAAATGTTTCTCCGTTTGTCGTTTTCTGTCCGTAAAGAAGTTTAAAAGCATAATTAAATGTATTTTCTCGTCAACTTTCACTCAAGAGCAAAAATCTAACTTTATCTGTCCGACATTTATATGACAATTATTGATATTGGCTGTATGTTGGATAAGTGTGTATCGGCCATATCAATAAGCCTATGGGCTGCAAAGACTATTTTTATTAGACTGTGTTCATTATTTTTTTCAACTACTTGATATTTCGTCCATAAATTGATGTCAGAAAATAGTGAAACTCAACCTGTGTTTAGCTTACTGTCACAAAAATCACATTAACTGATTACAGAAAGATTTAATTTCTGATTTCTTTTGTTTGTATAATTAGTTGCAGCTTCAATAACAAGTGAAACTGTGCTTCTGCTCAGCTCACGGAACTTACTACACGTTTCTTAAAAGTCTGAAACTTTGTTAACATGTTTCTGACCCTGAGAAAGACGCGGCATCACGTTCACACACGGTTAGTCCACTATCTGCGTTGGCCTTGGCCCTTACAGACGGCACTCGGCGCGGGCTCCTCTCGGTCTGTAAGAAACTGTGTGACGAGCATGCAGATTACATTAATGCCAGCTTTAGCTTTTCTCATTCAGACTTGGCCTATTCACTGTACACACTGAGGATTTGGAAAGGGCCTTTGCTTCCACAAAGTTTTTTCTTCAAAACCTTTTTGTCCTCTTCTTTGTCAGTCTTTTTTTTTTTTTTCAATAGCACTTTTCCTTACAATTAGATTTTTGTGAGGACGCTGCACACAGATTAAATTGGCAGTTTGCCCCCTGGGCTTTTAACTCAATAAAGAATGTTAAAAAAACATTCTTTGGTAGGAGGCAAAGGAAGTCAATCCTGAATGACATATTGATGTAGTCCATCCTTACAATGAAGAAGACAGCAGCAATGCAAAATTCATTTCACATACTGTATTATTCCCCTATTTTGCTGTGCAACACCTCATTTAAAGCTCTTTTTAGCCACCGGTGCTTCCTGCCAACACTGATCCAAGTATTACCTGCAGCCCAGCAGAGCATTTTACTTAAGAATAGCTCAGATGTGAGCGTGAACAAGGCCAATGCTATTGTACTAATTCCACCAATCTTTGGCCCAGTCCACTAGGGTCATTTTAGGCCGATTTCCACCGTGGTCCACACAGACCGTAAGCAGAGGAACACGAGCACACCACCACTTTGAGTCCACATGAACCTTACCGTGTGTGCATGCTCCATGTAGCAGAACCCCTTCCAGTCCAGTCCAGTGGTGCACTCTTGTCAAAAGAGAAAACAAAGACGTTTTATGATTTACTGTGCTCCACAGGAGGCACAGCTGGCCCGGCCTTCACACTCTTATCTATCCCTGCTAATGCAGTCTTACAGGCCCTCGGCGTTAGATTCACTGTGGAGAGCAGATGTTTCAGACCTGAGTCCAATTTTGGGACAGAGTTTCTCACAGAACCATCACCACCAGCACATTCACTACAACGTTGTGCAAAGATCATATTGGTCACCTAAGAAAACTTCACGCAATGATAGTATTCGGGACTCTGACCTGAGCTCATTGGGAAATCACAAAAACGATACACGATACATAGTCCACGATACCAATAGTATTGAGATACTGTGATAAGCAATATAAGGTAAAAGTGCAGGATTTATCTATTCATAACATATAGAACAAAGTGCATAAAGTCTATGTATTAAACGTGGGTGGAGCCTCTCTCAACGGAGCTTTCGCTGTAAACTCCCTCTTCTTCGGCCAAGTAACTCCCACTCAAGTTTCCCTTATGCATTTGAGCAGCGCCACCGTGAGGAGACATGAAGTAGCGAGTGAAACTTGCAGGGACTGTTTACCTTAGAGCGCCTATAATTTGTTAATTAAAATATTGATATTTGTCCTGGCATATCGATTATCGACTTGCACGAGGAAGGACGCCGATATATCACCAAATCCATATTTTGGGGTGAAAACGCAAACCGTGGGTAACACATCAATGCCCGGGGAGCAATGGAGGTTGGGTACCTTGCTCCATGACACCTCGGTCCTTCATTTCTTTTGGGATTAGAACCAGCACATGTTCTGATTACAAGCCCATTCACCTCAGTTGAAAGACGTACAAAAGAGAGTGAACTTCTGACGAGAAATCCCCTGTAGTGGAACAGATAAAATTTGAGATGAGGACACGTGTGTGGAACGCTAGACTTATGCAGATCTATGTTTGTTGGTTGTTATCATATAGTGTTTGTGTTTCTCCTTACAGTGCAATTGTGTTTTCAGTGGGTGTAATGTTGTGCAATAATGAGAGGTGTTTATGCACATAAAAAGATTAGTAGCCAACATTCTATACTACTTATTTTTTCAATATTCAGCCTTGAAGCAAATGGCTGCTAATGCATTCTGTATTTCTCTTGTCATCATCAAAGCCCCATGAAACCCCCCCCCCCCCCCCCAAAGCAACAATGACTTGATCGGATGATATTCTCTGTGTAGCCAAAGCCTGATACAGCTAATCCCTCTATTGTTGTCCAAAAACTATTAAATAGGGCATAAAGGAGTTGTGACACACATCACGCTGCCATCGTGTCTTATTTTCACACATGTAACAAACCAAAGTGTGTTAATCCACCACAGGAAAAGTAACCTGGCAGTGAGTGTTTCACTTGTGTTGCTTATAAAACTTTGTCGTGCTCAACTGGTGCACTTTTTTTATTTATTTATTTTTTTTCCTTTTCCAAAATTAAACTTTTATCTGTGTGACCCGTTGTCCCCGGTGAGAAGCAATAAAGCTCGAGAGCGAGAAACAAGCACGACAGGGCAGGACCTCTGTTGTCCAACTTTCTTAGAGATTTCAGACCTTAATTGAATTCCATTAGTCATCTTCTGGAAATTTCTCCGGGTGTTTTATCTGTATGTGGATGTGAAATTAGCGACACAGACACACAGACACACACACGACATGACAGAACAAAGTTACCGCAGGACTTTCAAATCCGGACTGCTGTCGTAGTTGTCATGCTATTTGAGACATTTCCAATTATTTTTATTGGGTCTTGTTCAGTTTTCCTGCGTGCGTCTGACTTCCTGGGAAGCCGCATCATTACGGAGTCCGTCATCCTGCAGAAATAAAGTCGAGATGAAAAATGAATGATCTCGGATCTATCCGACCGCAAAGTTGGATGCACTCGGTGTCTGTCAAAACTCGGCATGTTTAAAAGATGCCTTGGCGCTCGCAACGTAGTGCAGTCTTTTTTTGATAATTTCTTTAAAAATTCGACTCAAACGCAGGTGTGGAATGAATCATAGTGCATGTGTCAGATGAGTGTGAGGAGAGAGGACACGTCTCGGTCCACAGCTGCTTTTAGTCATGGATTTTAATCTTTTTTTTACCTTTTGCTTGTTTAAGTGTGGTTTGAACAGCTGCAAAGATTATTTGATTATTAATCCAGGACTCAATTAATCCTATAGTGACGAAACACAACGTACATTATCTCAAGGCAGCACCACGAGCAGAGAAACCCAACATTTCACACAATGAGCAAACCCTAGAGGAGTAACTCTGATAGAACCAGACTCAAAGGTGTGGGGGACAGAAGGGGGGGGGGGAAAGGACAAGGGGGAGGCGAGATAGAGACAGAAGAAAGAGACTTTTGTGACTCCTGGTCTATAAAGTATAGACAAGACAGTTCTGAGTCAGTGATGACATGTTTATAGAACTATAGCAGCAGTATAGATTGGTGATAACAGATTATACTGATATCAACTTTAATTATAGCATAATAATACTGGTGATGATATGAATGATAATGATGATGATAATAATAATAATAATAGCCTCGAAAGTGGATAAATATTGTTGCTGTAGTTAAGGAGGATGATTTGATGGTTATATTTTAAGTCACTATAATGATCATACTGACATGGATAAGTTATAATGATGAAGTTTGAGTTAAAAGAAAATGTTGTGATACTGAATGATAATTTAGCCTGAAAAATTCTCAGGTTTAAAATGATAATTTTGGCAAATGCTGAGCACATCTTTCTGACATGCGACACCATGACTGCTTAAGGATGGTTTACATAGCACACTATTTATTAATATCCTTTTGTTAGCCACATTTTCCTTATTTCATGGATTGATTGATGCACAGCAGTGGATATACAAACAAAAGGAACTGAAGAGCAGGAATGAATTAACTGGACTGGTGCTAACAGTTGTGTAAACTAAGGTGTATTCATACTGTGCAAACAAATAGCTTTTACCCACCCCCATCAATCACTCACACACTTTTCTCCAAGTGAAGTGTAGCGCTTGTCTTAAAAACCCTGCGCCTCATTTCACTCATTGTTTGGCAACAGTTTCCCCCTCACTTCACACAATTGAAGCCTCACTGTCTCACATTGGAGCGGCGCAGTAATCGAAGATTGCGTGATTCATCACACTGGCCATCGCAGCCTTACCTCTGTTTTCAAGGGCGGCGCCAGTGTCGAGTGTTGTTTCTGCACAACTGGGTGATTAAATAATTAAACGTTCACATGGCCCGTGGCCTTTTACTTTGTATTGCACTTACAGTAATAAGTGAAGTCGTCATCAAATCGAGTTGTTTTCAGAGTATCCACTGCAGCCAAATTTTGTGTGTGGGTCCAATCATTCACTCATTCATTGTCTGAGGGCCTCGGGGAGCTGGAGCCAACACAGGGCGGAAGGTCACCGGCCAGAATACAGAGACGAAAACGGCAATTCGCGTTCAATTAATCTCTGCACGGGGGAACATGCAGACACCACACAGAAACTGGGTCGAACTGGGTTGCAAAGCCTGGACCTTCTTGCTTTGAGGCAACAGTAATACCATACAGTTGCACAGCCATCTCTGGAGTTCCAAAAAATAGTACAAAAGAAAGGAGAAATATCCAATCAGTGCCTTGTTAATGCTAGAGGTCAGAGGAGAATGTCCAGACGTGTTCAAAGGGGTGGAAACACATCTATAACTCATAACAGTGACTATAAATAGCACTTGTGGTGCCTCTCTACACTGTCTACCTAATAAACTGGCCTGTGAGTGTAAATACAAACTATTTACCTTTGTTTGAAACTACTCAGACTCACAAACCAACATATTAATGAATTATATTGACAAGCTGCACTTATAAGATAAGTACATATGAAATATATTCTTACAGAGCCTTGAAAGTCTGGAAAATGCTTGATTTTAAATATAGTGTTTTCAAGGTTTGAAATTTGAGCACTGTGCTGGAAAATGATGGATTTACTATATATTGACCAGTGTCGTAATTAAAAAAAATGTAATAAACTTAAGGCGTAATGTTTTTCTCGGCCGTCTCGTGAGTGTTGCTCCCCGTGTTTTCTGTCCTCGCGCACGCCCCTCACCTGGCGGTCGCGTGAGGAATAATCCAGAACCACTTCGCCGCTCTTTGTAAGTTCCAACAAATTCCGAGTTGTGTGTTATTGACTTGTCGATACAAAGAAATAGTATGCTAAACTGACGCTCAGAACAGTTAGCAATTAGCTGGTCAGCTAGTTCTCATTCAGTCATTGTTAGCTAGATAGCGTTAGCTCGGGGGTTACGTCATCCTAACGTAACCCCCGATGACGTAACCCCTCCCGCAACACATTGTCTTTCTCACGCTGAAAAAAGAAGATAATATAAAGTTATCTGTTGCGCCGCTATCGCTATGGAACCGGGAAGAAAGTGTTATGATACAAATGTGCTTGCCTGTTTACGCCTGAGCGGTGCTCACTTTAGTTGATACTCCATCTTGTGGCCAAAAGGATAAACCACACCTCTCTGTATGTGTATGTACTTTTCATCACAGAAACTGGATCACAGATACTATTTTATGAGCTATTATACATAAAAACTGGACATAATAACCTCTTAACATTTGAAATGAAATAACTTAAGAAATATATTCTGTTATCATTTCTTCTCCTTACACTAGTGTAGTCATATTTCCATCATCTGTTTTTGATGTTTCTTTTCTTTTTGAAATAATAATTTGAAGTGTAGTTGCAGTAAATACCGTTTCATTGTTGCATATAGTCCATTTTAGTAAGGAAGCTACTTTTAGTTGTAATATTAAATGTTTAGATTTTACAGTACTGTGCAGAAGTCTAAGGCCACCATTAGATTTGTTGTTTTAGCAATGCTATAACGACAATAGAGGATAATTATTTCTATTTCACTTTACTGGAACACATCCATAAAATATGTATGCAGTTTTTTTGTTGTTTTAAAAAAACAAAAACAAAAAAAAAACATCCTCTACAGGTGTCAAGTATTTAGCGTGATCTACCCTTACACTTGAACTATAACACAGCTCTGTTAATACTGGAGTGGAACCTTAATTAATGTTACTGGCAAATCCTGTGTTTGTCATTCATAGACGATCGTTCCCTTGCTATGTAAATTGGGTTGTCATATCTGCAAAAGAGCAACAGTAAAACATAAATGAATGTAAACAGGAAGGATTATTTGTCATATATATGTACGGTGTATATATAGAGTTTATTTAAAGCTTCGGGTTCCTTGAAAAAAACAAAAAAAACAATATATGTGTGTGTGTATATATATATATATATATATGTGTAGAAACCACACCCTTACTGCCTAACGTAATGGTTACAAATGTAGTGTTTGAGTTTCCTTTAACCCAAAGTGTGTCACATTCAATGGTGGCTGATGTCTGAGTCACGGCTGCCCTGTGTCACAGACTGAAAAACCTCCCAGATATTGAGATTTCATGAATTCAAGGAGCTGCCAGCTGCTCAGCCCTCATCTTAGGTAATTAGATTCTGGACTCAGTGCCCTGCTGTCCAAACAGCCAAGGGCTAGTAGTGTGTGTGTGTGTGTGTGTGTCTGTGATGAAGGATTTGGGGTGACAGTCGTCAAAAAGAGACAGTCCAGCTGCAGCTGTGGGGATTTTCTTGTTGCTGTCTCCTCTGGTCAGTGGAAACTGTAACTCATTCCACTCCCTAACTGAGGCAATCACTACCTGCAGACCCTCCAAGGCTCCCGGGGATCCACTAATCCCTCCAGGAAATGCCCTGCTGTGCACTCCTATGCCGGTGGTGTGCGCTGGGGAAAAAAAAGGGTTATGAGGTGTCCAAAGAGATTATCATGTAAATGACACAACCCCCCGTTGTCACTGCCTCAGTGGCAGATTAAAATTTGGCTTAATTTCCTTTTTAATCTTTGCTTTCGGTGCCTCTCTCTCTTGTAGGAGATTGTGCTGAGACTCAAACACAAAATGTGAATCCTCTTTTTGTACTTGTCCAGTTTGACTTATAGTCGTGCTCTTTTACGCAGCTGGATCCACCCACACACCTCCAGACACGAGCACACGCGCTGTTTATTGTGCTCGTACATCACATACTTGATTAACGCACAACTGCAACTCGACTTGCTGTGTACTCAGTAATCAGACGAATGCCACTTTCACACCGGTGCTACTGCATTATTGTGGATTCCTGCATTCACGATGTTGCACCACTGTCTTTGTCCTTCTTTGTATTTTCCTTTCTTCTATTATTATTATTATTATTATTATTATTATTAATAATAATAATAATAATAATAATATTATTATTATTATTATTCTATTGCTCCTCGCTTGTCACATTACAATTTTATGTGACCCGACCTGCGAGATGCTAGCGGGGGGGCCTCATCCAAATAAATTCTAATTAGGTTTCGTTGTAAACCGCGTTGTTAATCACCGTGTTCAAGTGGATCCGAGTTGCTAAGAGATTTTTGGACCCGTTGATTTTAACAACACCCGAGTTCCTAAAATGGAATAGTCATAATAGTTAAATAATCGCACTGCTCACCGAAGCCAATCATGTGTTCAGTTTGTGCTGCCAGTTATTCTGTGATTACTTAAAAATAACACGAGACAAACACCTACAGTCAATCAGGAAATCCTCAGCTTGAAAGATTTCAATTTGGGAATATTAGCCCAATCATTAGTGTCAGTTTATCATTTTAGCAGTTAATCTAATTTGACTCTTCTGGAATTTGAAACACTTACTCAGAGTAGACTCTGCAATGCAGAAGAATGTACAGTATTTTAGGCTATTCTATACTTTGAGACTCCTTGATTCATTGTCCTAAAACCATAGCAACCGTTTCTTTTAAAAATGTCCAGTGAGTTTCACACAAAGCTGTTTAATCCTTTTATCCTATCCTCTTTAACTTAATGAAACTTGTAGCTCCCTGAAAAACAAAATAAAAATGTCCTGACATGATGCATCATCCTATTTTCGTGAGTGAAAGTTTGATTAATGTCACCCACGGCGCAAACGGTCAACGCTCCGATGTATTAAATAGTGCATGTCTGTGTTTTTGGTGCCCATTGATCAACATTAAAGGTGCAGTTTGAAAGATTTATTGGTGAAGTTGCATGTTGCAGCTGAAAATCTCTCACGTAACCCTTCCCTCTCAAGCATGTTGGAGAACATATGTAGTATATTTAGTTTAAAACCCAAAAGATGGTTAGTTTGGCCATTGTAAAAACATGGTGGTCCAACATTAGAATAAGAATTAGTAATTTTTGCACACACACCGATTAGTGATGGTGAATTTGACCTTTGCTTTTAACCCATCCTTTTTTACACACACACACGAAGCCGGGATTGAACCTGTGACCTTTCGGTGCTGGTCCAACCTATATGCACTGCAGTAGTGTCGCTGCTCAGATTATGTGTTTTACTGTAGTCTGTTGGCAGCATCAGGGCACCACTGTGCTCGTCTCCCAGATGTGCCGGTAATCAAACATGTCAGACCAATTCCAGGCAATCGCAGCTCAAACACAAAGGAATACGGTGTCTCTTTTATGAATATATCCATACTTAAATACCATCTGGCAGCTGTGGCAAAAAAATGACTCATTTTGGCTGATGTGTGTGTTCCAGGTTGGCCGTCACTTTTATTAATTTATTTCTGAGGCACTGTTACTGCCGGAACCCCGAGAGATGCTTTGAGCGTAACTGAGATAACCTTTTTCTCCCACACAACCGAGGCAACAGATGCAAGGGAAACTCACAGCTTTCCACACAATGTTGATGGAAGTTAATTGGAGTTCTGTCTTAAACCGCGATGACTCCACAGGAGGAGCATGTTAGCAGACTAGAGCAGCTCCTCCGGTGCTTTCGTCTGTGTCCACTGACGGCAAAAAAAACCCTCAGGAGTTGCTTGAATATATACCAGCAACTAATTAAGACAGTCAGGAAGTGTGATACAACTCGGCTGCAGATAGATTAGGAATATTTGGGATAAAATCTAATTATGTGTCAGTGGTAATGGAATAAAACAGAGCCTTGATTGGTTTTTACCTCCAGTCTAAAATTGGATGCATTCATTTAAAATAAAATAAAATAAAATAAAATATAAACTACTGAACCTCAGCAACTTGCCATCCGTGGTTTGACAGTAAAACACACACACGGAAAAAAGAAAGTGACCCACCAGTCATCATCTGAACTGTATAAAAGGTTCCTGTGACAGTCCTTTTTTTTTGTTTCTCCCCAAAGTGCAGTTTTAACAAACAGACCTAAAGTGGTGCTTTAGTAGAATCAGTTCAGATATGCTGGCTCACTTTGAGCACGAATGGACAATGTGGTACTGGGCTGTTCAGCATTTAAATGAGTTTCAAGTTTAATTGTCCAAATTTAACTTTAATCAACAGGGAAATTGGTTGCTAACGTCCTCGGTTAGAAGCAGAGGCTCTACTCTCCACACTCCACACTCAGACACAGCCGGTACCTTTTGTACAGTTTTCTTTTCTTGGTTCACAATGTTCTGAAGAATAAATAATATTTGTGTTCAGGCACAAGAATACACAGTCAGACCTCTGTCTCTATATGTGTGCTGGTATTATAGTCCTGTACTGGAGTGGCTGTGAGAGGCAGACAAATCAAATAGATTCAGGTTGGTGGAAGAAAACATTGTTCCTTCCTGAGCATGAACAGGATACGAGAAGTAAACACAGTGTTGCTGCTGTGGGTTTAAATCATCTGTGGGTGAATCTGGTGTCTGTGGTCAACTTTAACAACATAATGGTTCCAGGTCCATAAAGTGAAGCCAGTGGTGACATGCCTGAAAAACAGTGTTCTCTTGAATGGCCACCAGGAGGCAACTCCACTCTTAGAGGAGTCCATTTGTGTGCAGGTCTATAGCAGAATTACCTATTTGTTTCCCCCTAATTTATTCTTCAATTCTTTGTTTTGAGGCTCAATTTATGGTCTCAACATAGCATGATATCAGTTTTTATAAATTACAGTCCTGTTTATAGTAAAATAGGTGATGAAGCACAGCTACGGTGGGTTTGAGAGCAGTTGTCATGTACGTTGACCTCACACCCTCTCCTCTAAATAATGGTTTCTTCCGGTTTCAAATAACTATAGTCATAGTGGATTTGCTTCTCGGCGGAGTCACACATTGTCAAACATAGACCTGGAGGTTAATTAATGTTCTCGTCCTCGACCCCATAAGTCACTTTACAGCCAGTCAAATGTGAATAAATTGATCTCAACCGTTCAGGAGCAAACGTATTGATACTTCCTGCTCCATTTTACACCTTTTGAATGCTCTGTTTAGAGTTGCCGTAAATCTCTGGAGAGAAAATGGATTGCCGTTATACTCCAGGTGTGTTGTTAAAGTGCGGCGACTGGTGTGTGTCTGTGTGTGTGAAGGTTATGGTCACATTAGCTCTCAAACAAAACTGCCCTACATTCATCACATGTGCAGCATATAGGTAATAAATATTGAGCGTAGACTAGAATCGACACTGTGTAGTTTGTTGTGGCCACTTTTGTACATTACATAAGTATCAATTTCCCACTGTGAGAATTCACAGGTCAGATTTAAACAGAGTCTGTCTGTTACAGGAATTCTCTCCTCTAATTTATCAGCCGTGCACGCTTCAACAGAAGTGAATAGGAGTCAGAATTAACTGCGGCTCGCCTCAGTGTTAGCACTGGTCCGAACCACTGCCTTTTAGTCTGACCGTATTTTTAAGGTGTTTGAAGCAGTCACTGTCACAGATTTATACGCAGCGTCTGAAGGTGATGGCGTTAATCACTCTCTTGGCTCGGTGTGGGTCAGATTTGTGGTCTTGAGTGGAACAGTGGAGATGAAAATTTCACTCCTTTTTGAATGGAGGTGCGACGGTTAGAACGACATTGACTTAAAAATGACAAATTAGCTGCTAGTTCATTTATTTAATGATTGTCGAGTTATATCGTGGCATTTTTTCCTCACACTGTGGAACTGAATGTTGCATTTTACCTCGTGAGTCATCAGGCACAGACACTTGATTTTGCGCTAACCGCTAAGTTAACAGCTGAATTTTCACATTTGTTTCTTTACCGTCTATGGTGTAGAAGCAGAATCACTCCCTAACAGTCTGATGTGCTTCAAGGCTGTATATTTTGCACTTTAATTGAATTAGCACACATCTAAATCAACATCTGGCTAATTTAATAGCAGGCAACTAAATGGAGCCATTGAGAAATTGTGATTATGGCCACAAATTCTTTACCATCTATGGTGTAGAAGCAGAAGCACTCCCTAACAGTCTGATGTGCTTCAAGGCTGTATATTTTGCACTTTAATTGAATTAGCACACGTCTAAATCAACATCTGGCTAATTTAATAGCAGGCAACTAAATGGAGCCATTGAGAAATTGTGATTATGGCCACAAATTCTTTACCATCTATGGTGTAAAAGCAGAAACACTCTCACGTGCCGCTTTTCAGATGCTCTGATGTTGCGATTATCTGCTCAGGAGGGCAAATAAGTTTGTTTTTGTCCTCCCATGAGTCTGATGTGCTTCTTGGCTCTATATTTTGCATTTTAATTGAATTAGCGCACGCCTAAATCAACATCTGCTAATTTAAAATAGCAGGCAACTAAATGGAGTCATTGAGAAATTGTGATTTATCATTCAGTTAGTCAATTAATTGTTTCAATAACCAACTTCTTGACTCTCAAAGTAGTCATGTACAACCCTAATGTACCATATGCAGCAATGCAATGTGATAAATTATATTTGTACACTAAAGGGTGAACTCACAATACCTCCATGTAAGCACTTAAACTAAATCAAACCACAAAATGATGGCGATTGTTTGTTAAAATGTTTCATGCAATTTAATGTCATATTTTAACAACATGCATACACATTAGTAACCTCATTTAAATCTATCCCGGAGACTATCTGCAAAATGTACTGTGCTGTTTAATTCTTACAGCAGCCCCCATATCTGTGATGAGATAAGCTCTCACTAATTGGCTCTTTCTGCTCTCTCGAATAAATGCCACAGATCAGCAGCCACTGCTGCCTCCACTGAAAATAATGAGCTAATAAAGATAAGGATCATGGGAAAATTGCAGATTGGGGACCCCTCGTAGTTCCTCTGACTGTTGGCGCGCTTTATGTTCTCCTCTGTAAAGTAATGTTAGACAGTCGATGCAAGTTGTCTAAAAATGAAAAGCTGTGGCCATAATTCACAAGCTGGAGGTTTAAAAAAATGATGCGTGGAGACCTTTACTGCTGCAAGAAAATTTGTTGAAATATTTTAGTCTTAGGACTTGGCTTCAATTCATTTCAAGGCTGAAAGGCCTTATGGAATAGGTTTAAGACCAGATGCCTCGTCAGAGCCATTTCCATCTTCTTTTTTTGATGTTTTAAGGCAGCTGTTGCCCCATAATGTTGCATTACTGCCTACTTTCCTTACCTTTTTTGCTTGTTACAGACCTGCTGTATTATGTTTCAGACCTAAATAATAACTTACATAAATAGATAATAAGGAGCTACTGTACCGTGTGTGCTCAACAGAATCCAGTCCCACAGTGGCAGCCTCAGTCAAAGTGATCTGCCTCTATAAAATTCTTAGCAGCCACATTGCTTTTGTTCTGTGATGCAGGGAATTGCTTTTGATTATGATACGGTGGAGCTAAGTCAATATGTTGTGATAAAAAGAAACGTCTCGTGTGACAAACGGCCAAAACACAACCTTGACTTATAACGGATGAAAGGGCGGAAAAAGTACTTGATTCGTCTCCAAGACATCTTGTGTGTGTGTGTGTGTGTGTGTGTGTGATAAAAATGTACTTATCTTAGCAGAGTACATATTCCTACTCTTCACATATCACAGCAAAAGCCTTGCCTGGGTTTCTACTTTATGCATGGAGCTACAACTTATAGATGTATAGTATATTTATAGCACATTTAAGGTGGGATATGCATGTCAAAGTGTTTTCAGGTAATGCTGTTGCACTCTTAACTTTGCTCACTGTGATCTAATATCAGCCATAGGTGCCGGATGAATGGATCTTATTCAATGCAAAGTGCTATCAGCGAGAGCTCAATGGGCAGGAAACTCCCAACTGAGAGCAGATGAATAGCTAATAAGTGCCTCTCCCCTGCAAGTACAGAGAAACCCACAAGTCAAGGCTTTGACTTGTGGGTTTTTGGGTTTTTGGGTTTCTGTGGTGTGGAAGCGATGCAGGAAACAATGCAGGATACAGGACTTTAGGAAGAAGGCGGTCTCCACAGAGCTCATCAGTACAAGTGCGAGACCTGACCTTATGTAATCCCAGTCTGCTTTTCTTCAGCCAGGTCTGGCCTCAGGATGGACAGGAGGGATTATACTTGTTCAGATTTGTGAGGAGCAAATGTTAACTTCACTGTGCCCATAACACTACACCACTATACACCGTGTTTAACTTAATAGGCGATTGCTGTCGTTGATGAATCGGCGTAGCCAAACAGTCCAGTGTGTTTGTCGGACAAAGGACCAAAAGAAAGCCAAATAATAGCTGTTGCAATTTGTTATACTCTGATATCGCAGACTCACAGTTTTGTTAAATGGGTAATTATCTAACCGTACGCTTCTTTGGGGAAAAAAAAAAAAAAAAGCCCCAAGGAAGAAATTTAATTACATAAGTTATGAAAGATTTGCAGTGTGAGGCATTAGCCAAAGATTAATTATTAATCTGTACATCACAATACATGGTGAAAATGCCTCAGAAATTCTCATAGTACAAGGTGATAGCTTAATTTTATTTTTTGCCTTTTTACAGTGTATAGAGAAAGTTATTTATTAAAAGTCATTCTTAAATCTGTGCTTCTTGGAGATAAACTGTGCAGGGCTCAATGAAATCTACTGTACTGCATGTGCTATAAATATTATTACCCTGTGTCATGAAGCTCTGTCTCAATTGCAGTTAATGGTGTCCTTCAAAATCAAGTTGAACATCCAGGGAAAGATCTAACAATGCAGTGAGGTCAAGGCCCCCCTTCAAACCATAGACCGCTGGAGCACTTTGCTTAATAAAAGTGAATCAAACGGTTGTGCAATAAAGCGTTTAGTTAAGGGCAGAGATGTAAAGTAACAAAGTAGAACTACTTCACTACTGTACTTGTTTTATGTCTGTAAATAGACAAAAGAAAATACCAAATCATTCCATCTGGTTGTGCTTGAACTGAGGCCAAGTTAATATTTGATAAACAATTTCAGGCGTTAGTCTGTGTTAATGGATTGGGACAAATCTATTAATTGCAGAGGGAGACATTTTTGTGTTGTGCATTGCTTTTTAAGATGACTTCAAAGAACTGCAGGCAGACGATGGGCTTTAATCTATAATCTATAAATGTTAGCACTGACATTGTGTGGCCAGTGTAGAAAAGAACATTCTCAAACATTGTCTGAAGATGAAAACCAGAACTTTTAACCTTTCATTCTTTCACTTCAAAGTTAATGGCGTTGGAGCCAGAGCAATAGAATGTAATTCTGTCAATACACACACTCACACACACACACACACGTTCTCAGACCTGACCCAGATCCTCATCACTGTGATAATGATAGTTTCTTTTTTTTAAGCTCACGGTTCTTCAGCGACTTTCTCTGGATTCTCTGAAGCTCTTCAGACAAACGTTTGCTACGTGATCGTCTTAATTAGCACGTCAGTGAAGGTGCACGGGGAGTTAAGCCGCAGGTTTTATGGGCATTTAAAAAACAAAATGATTTGTCTAATCAACACAAAAACAGCTGCAAACAATAATGAATTTAGTCTAAATATTATTATTATTTTTAAATATTAATTGAATTAGAATATGCATGGAAATATGTCTGAGAAGCTAAAGGCCACTGCAAATTAAAAAATACTAACTTTGGAAACAAATTTAGTTAATGTTTGATCCTTTTTTTCTTTTTTTTTATCCAGTTGTCAATTTTAATAACACATAATGAATTCTCGAGCACGAGTACAAAATGCTCGTTGTCTTGTTCTTATTGTCTGTCTGTCACACTTTGAGTTAATTATGTAAGAGGAAAAAAAAATTGTCAGTACATTTTACAGACAATTAACATCGGCTGATTAATCTATAATTAAAACCTATATAATATACGCATGTCGGCTGTAGTTCTAATGGGATTTAGTATTCTGATGGATAAATCAGTCACGGCACGGATTCTTTTGACGTTCCCTTGTGCCTGCCACGTGTGGCTCAACAATTAACAATGCAAACCAATTTTATTTCATAACCTTTAAATGAATTAGTTGTAATCTTAAAAAATTAATTGTGCAGCATCACAAAAAACGGTGATATGTCAGTTGGAACTGTCTAGTTTTAAACAATTTCTATTGTAATTACACTTTTATTTTATGTGACAAACTGCCACAATTATTGTTTATTATGCATATACAGTGCCCTCCTATAGTATTGGAACATTGATGCTTTATGCAGTTATTAACTAAATATTAAGTCTTATTCACTTGAATCCTTTTTATGTCCAAATCTGACCAATATTTTTGCTCTGATGAAAAATGGGTGGGTTCAAAGAAAAGGTGCTGTCTTCTATGTCGTGTATCACATCCAGATGTAAATACCTGGAAGTCAAATCTGAAATGTTCATCTTTTGTCTCATATTCATCTTGTGAATATTTTAAAAGACATTGTGATTTGAACAAGAAAGAAAAAGAGCTGCAACACAACAGGAAACACAACCTCGACAGTCTTATCTAAATGTAGTTTTTCCTATTATGCTGAGTCAGCATAATTGTGTTGAGATTGTCACATCATTCAAAGACATGACTGTATTTACTGCAGTAACTACAGTTGATTAAACATTTAGATTTAGTGGTAATTTGGTAAAATGTGAACCTCTGTGAACCAAGACGAAAACCTTCTAAGTCTTATTAAGAACTTAAGCCACACGGTGTCCTTTTGTTGCATTTTTGTCCTTTTATAGCTTCCCCCTGTCCTTTTTATTTTTAAACTTAACACATTTCAAAGCAGCTGGGTTACACCCAAGGATTAGTCTGCTGCTATTCATTCTCATTCTCTCTTTTAGCACTTCTTTCCACTCTGGTTGTTCCTACATTGGGGTAATTACCATCCAGCACTCTCCTGAAGGCTCTCACTGTAAAATTCAATCAGCAGCCAAGCAAGATTTAACTCCCAAACTCCCATATGTTGAAGCAGTAAAGCTGTGTCCATTGATTTAGTGGTAACATCCTGTTTCTCTTTTGGCGGTGGCTTTTATGCGATTCCAAATAATATTGGAGAATGGATGGACTGCGGGGAGTGTTGGAGGTGTGCGGCCGTATAAACGCACTTATTGCCAATCGTATTTCAGTTGTTGCCGTTTAGCAGAACTGAATTAAGAATGAGATTAATTCTTCACAGTATTAAAATACTAGAAAATGTGCTTATAAACTTCCCTAACGCCGTGTACATAGTTGGGATTTGTTACCCCAATAATAGACCCATTTAAAGAAAACCAACAAAGCTCTCTTTATAGACATGGCTCCAATTGCTAAAGTCCATGCAAAGGCTAATGGCGGTCGTAATCATCTCCACAGATCGTGTTTTGCTCCGTGGAATATAACCCCAGCGATGCATTTGCTAGTGTCACATGTCTTCTGTCTCTTTCAGTCGCCGTGAAAGGCAATAAAACAAACACTGAGAGTGCTTCACCCTCAGAAAGGTCTTTTATCAATCAGAGTTAATTACCTGCCATGGGCTTTTTATACTGGGCCTTAAGTGAAGCAATAAACCTGCTGTAAGTAGGTCATTAGTATGCTGAAAAGCCAACCAACATGTATATGTATGTATATATATATATATATATACTGTGTGTGTATATATATATATATATATATATATATATTGACTGTAAGCTCCTGTTGTACCTTCATTAAACCTTCAACTCAAGTTGAAGTTCTGAAACAATATACATTATAACCTTCTCTGAATCATTCCTATTTTTAGATCCCAGAGAAGTCCAGTGTCCCGGGTTATCACAGAGCACTTCTGTGAGTCGACATTATGCCACTGTCACATCCTGCAGCATTAAATCAATTTGAAGCCACTGTTTTTTGTTCATCTGTTGAAAGTAAGTCCTGTATTAACATTCTTTGACCTTAACCAGCTTCTTTCCAGCTGCTATTTTGATTTTGTTATCCAGCTGGTTAGCAACATCGTCCTTTTTATTTAGAGACGGAGAGTGCAGAGGCAGGGTGAAGTGGGTGGAGACGAGTGTCAGTGGTGATGTGTGACAGCAAAAGTGAGAGGGAAGGTCTACAAGACGGTGGTAGTGAGGACCTGCTGTGATGGAGGTGGCCGAGCTGAAGATGCTGAGATTTTCATTGGGAGTGACCAGGGTGGACAGGGATTAGAAATGTGTATGTTCCAGGAACAGCTCAGGAGATAAAGTAGGAGAGTCAAGGATGAGATGGATTGGTTTAGTTTAGATAGTTTATTTCAAACATTTCCATTTCCATCCCGTCACATGTTTCTCAGAACTGTCCTGTGTAAACATATAACTTGATACAATTGTTGTGTATGTACATAATTTCAACTTTTTGTCTCATAATTTCGACTTTTTATCTTATAATTATGACTTTATCTCATATTTTTGACTTTTTTTATCTCATAATTGACTTTTTATCTCATAATTTTGACTTTTTATCTCATAATTTTGACTTTTTACCTCATATTTTTTAAACTTTTTTTATCTCATAATTGACTTTTTATCTCATAATTTCAATTTAATAGGATATTTTTATTATCAAGATTACAAGATTAAGTTTTACCTCTTTTTTTTTTCTGGCGGAAATGGGCTTCCATACAGAAGAGAAAAGAAACCAGAAAAATATTCACAACCAAGTCACTGAAATTTTATTAAAAAAAACCCCAACACAACCTGATGAATCTTTTTTTAAAAGTAGATGATTAATTTAGTTGTCAATTACTAAGTGATGAATTGTTTCATCCCTGCTCCCCACTGTCGTTGAAAATAAGATCAATGAAAACAGTGGGACTGCACTATGTGACATGTTGTTCTAGGAAGAAGGTATGAAATTACGCTTGATCATTTGTCCTAATTTACTTTAACCAGATTAATAATCTCTCTCTCTCTGTTTCTCACACCATTTGTGGCCGTTACTGTATTGCTAGCCTCTCGTCTTTATTATTTAAATGACCACACGGGACCCCGGGGCTGGCGTGTTCTATTTTGAAGCTATAATAGTGTTAAGCATCATAATTACTCTCCTCAAAGGCACCAGCTTCCGCTTTGAACTGTGTCCTATTCTAACAAACATTCACTTAACCCAGCGCAGGAATTCAGGTCAGAGGCATTAGCGGCTCTATAGAGCGCAAACCATAGATCTTAATTGAGTCATTTTTCTTTGTCGAAAAATCTGCATACGAGGACATACGGGGGGTGGGTGCACGGTGCTTGACGTCGGACAACACAATCGCCGCGAGAAGTTGAGGCTTCAGTTTTGTTTTGGATAACAAAAAGAACACTGATCAGTTTATTCATGCAGATACTTCAGCACTTTAAAAACAAATCCCTTATACTTTCAAGGTGCTTTGAGAAGAGTGTCGGATGACACAAGTGCAGACCAAGGCAATTAAATTATCCATTACACGCTCACAGGAGCGACCAGAAGCCAGAGGAGAGTGTGAGATGACATCACTTTGATCCTTAACGATCTGATCTGGACACTATGCCATGATATCCAGGGATATCTGTCACATCTGTGTCATTTGATGTATTGCATTTAAATCTATTCAAAGGATTTAGCTTAAATCCAAACCGTTTCAAACATGTTTTAGGGGGGATTAAATATCCAAAACTTTACAGCTTTAACAGCCTCGGAAGAAATATGTGAGGAATAATAATACAAAACAAGATTCAATGAATAAAACTGGAATATTTTTGCATTGAAGAACATCTACACACGCTCACACCCGCAGTGTCTCCCTCCATAACTCTCTGTAATGAGAAGAACTCCCAGAAGTCGTCTTTAGTAAGGTAATGTATGCGTATATCACCTCTGCTAATAGCTGTCAAACCACGGGTCCTGGTGCATAAAACCTGTGGTTGGAGTGCCCGACACGTGTGTGAGAGACGGTGATATAATTCATTAAGATGACGATAAATACTTAACATTTTTGACAGATAGAAATTTATGGAGGTTATTAATAGGCTACTATTTTAAATTACTTATAACAACTTTGAATCCGATTAGCACAGATGATTTCACGATTACATCAAGACATGATGTCTTCATATTCTTATATTAGTTTGCTTTAAAATGTGAGTAAAAAATATTGATTTTGAAGGCTGCTTGCAGCGTAACTTTAATCAATTATTAAAAGGATAACCAGTCCGATTTTTTTCTTTTTTTCCAGTGATCTAAAGCAAAGAAAACAAACGTAATTTAACAGCAAAAACTGATACTGACTGTTAATCAATACCAAGTACTTGAAAGTTGTATTTTCAGTTGCTGACATTTCTGGGCTTTGAAATTAATTTAAATGATTATCCAGAGATGTATAAAGTACAAAGTACTTCAGTAGATGTTGAAGTGTTCTTTCAGCACCACACTAAAGTATTCAACATTTTTTGTACTAATGTTCTACTAAAAGTAGAAGTATTGTGTTATGTAGTTATTAATTAACTGCAGAACGCTGAATTGGTGCAACACGTTTTTTGCAGCTGTTTAAATCTGCGCGGCTGCAACCCAACTTTATACAAAACCTTTTAAAAGAAGACGTAGAAAGAAGAATTTCGCTATCGGTCCTCAATTTCAAAACTATGGAGCAAAAGAAAAGGAAGTACGACAAGTGGACGGAAGACGAGGTCACGAAACGACCCGAGCTAAACTAAATTTATCCCAACAACTATATTACAGCTATATCTCCTGACACACCATCAGAATTTCAGAACACATGCCTCCCGGTGCACGGCATATTAAAATTCAATGTCCAATGCTTGCTTTCAGTAAAAAAGAGAGGTCAGTCTTCACCCTTAAAGTCTTGAAAGGGCAAAGTATTTTTGCTAAATTATGGTTCCATTTATGTGTCTCATGTCTAATCAGATGCACAAACACACACACGCGTGCGCTCTTGAAACATAATTTTCCTCGGACGGGATGCTGATCCTGTGTGACCATTAATTCTGCTCCAGGCTGCGCGTAAACAAGTTTGTGTCGTGCATGTTTCATTTGTGCTTGAGTGGTGTAACGTAAGGAAAGCGGTATTTTCGTGGTAAAACTATGAACAGGAGAAGTCTGAAAATTAATTTCACCCTGGTAACAATGTAAACAAAGAAATTGGTGGGTCGGATTAAGTTCCTTGAAGAGGATTTTTGTCTTGTTTTGCTTGAGGATTACTTGAAGCATGTTGATGATATTTAAAATTCAGAAGATGCATCCTCCTGGTGCGATGTTGCGTCAACCAGATTTTAAATTATAGAGGAGCCACATGGGCTTATTTCCTTTTAAGAATCTCAAGTATAAAAGCTGATTAACATGCAGTGATAAAAGAAATCATCTTGTTGTGGTCAGTGAGCCTGGCAACAACGCCTGCAACAGGATTGATCAGGACATGTGCACAGTACTTTTTATTCATCATGGCTCAGAGGCTGCTTTCATCTTCCTGTGCTCCTATATGTGTAATTACTGCATATAGATTTGGTCATTGATTCTTACTTTTTGCGCATCACATCCTTTTCAGCAGCCTCTTTCTCCCTCATCGTCCTTCCACAAAGTAATGCTCCAACACAATTATAAACCAATTAGTTAGAAATGGCCACAAAATATTGAAATATATGATTTGATACTTGGTTCTCTCTCTCTGTGTTGCTGTCAATAGTATTTAGTATAACTCACATCCACTTTTATACTAGGAACTTCACTATATTAACAACGTGTGTGTTTTAACAAACAAAAAAAAAAGGTTCATACCCTTGAGCTCTTGATATTACTGCGTGTGTGTGTGTGTGTGGGTCACGCTGGGTGATATACACTCACGCTTTAGTTCTATTTTGTTTACGGTGAATTTCACAAAAAATCTCTTTACTTTTCATATTATTTATAATTAATCCATCAAGGGCCTCTGAGGGTGAAAACGACACAAGCTCCAGTGTAAACAGTAATTATCCCTATTAGTGTTTGTGTTTGTTAGTGTTAATTTCTTTTAATTTTAATTCATTAGAACCGCAATGCAAATGTATGACATTTCCACCTTTTTTGATAACACTGCTCTTTTTGTTAAAAGAAAAAGTGAACGCACCCATTCCCATCAAGGGAATTCAACATCTGGTGAACATTTAGTGCCAAATGTGTGCATGATAAGTGAGTATTCCTCCTTTTTTAAAAGATTTATAGCTCACCGGAGAGACAACATTTTGGATATATAGCCAGCAAATGCTATACATAAAACAAATAACATTCATAACAGCATAAGTATCCAAACTGCATGTTCCTGTTGGGAGAAGAAAATACAAATTCATGTACACATGAGGGTCGGCTGAGAGTTCACAAGCTAAGCTAAGGAGGAGTAATGCCAGAGCAATGAAACTTGGCATGCATTAAATTCAACCTTGCGTGGAACAAACTGCATTCTTTCCTTCCAGATAAAACCCACACTTGGTAGCAAACTGAGGACTTGTGTGAAAATGGATACGAGACACATTTCATGAACATGGGCAAAATCTGGCACCGGGGTTGTTGCCAACACGAAAAAAGCCCTCCCTCGAGGATATCCGTGCTGACTCGATTGCTTCATTAGGAGTTGATGCTCCAGCGTAAACCAACTGTGCAAATGTTGGCAGCTGAATTAAAATAGGGTTATATAGAGGGAGCCTTGAACATGACCCAAGGTCTGGACTTCCTGCCACAGCCGCCACCCAGGGGAGACTATGCTGAATAAAAATTCAGCCCACCCATATACTGTGTGTATGTATATATATATGTATATATATATATATATATATATATATACATACACATATATATATATGTGTATGTATATATATATATATATATGTACAGTATATGTGTATATGTGTGTGTGTGTACTGCAAGCTTTAAAATATAATATTTCACATTCCCGGTTTTTAGATTCAAGCTGGTCACTGGCTAAATTGAATCTTGCAGAATTAGGTATTGTGCATTAGAAGGTAATTGTCGGTTCCCGGGATGTTGCCTTCACAGGCTAAAGTCCTCGTAAAAATCTGGCAGCTGTCTCTCCAGGAACGAGATATCGATCTCCTGCTAAGTCACAACAGGGTTCAAATGATCTCCAACCCAAGAAAAAGGCTCAGTGTTACCAAGTCTCCCTCGGAGGTGAAGACTTCCCAAGGTAAACTTGACCCTCGGCATGAAGCCGTTTATGACCCCCACCTTGACCTTACTGTGCTTGTTAGATTCATATCTCACTCGAGGAGGGAGTGAAACCTTCTATCTGTTGTGGAAAAGTCCACAAATAAACCAACGCTCTCTCTCCACAAGGCCAAAGTGGCATTGGACCGAGAGCGTCTGCTGTATTTATGGGGCAGTGACACTGAGTAAGCTTGAGAGTAGGAATATTTATTAGCAGTTTCCATGTTTGGAGATTACATTGTGAATGCAAATCCTTTCGCCTCAAGATATAATTCTTTCGCCTGTAGCATTGCGCATATAAAATTAATAGCGCATGAGGAGGATGAGGGAGGGCTGTTGATTTGCTTTTTTTAATGACTTAAAAGAAAACGTATACACTCACCATTTGCAACTGTATGTTGAGTTTAAATAGAGTGAAATTGGCAGCAGGCGCCTCCTCCACCTCTGGTCCCAGAGAGGTTGTACACACAGAGTGAGGTGTGCGCCGTGTTAAAGGTGAAACGGAGGCGTTTTTACAGTCGCAGTGGACGACTACAGTAACCAGCTGCACATAAAGTGTAGTGAAGGTTGACGAGGTTGTAACCTCGCGTCTGAGTAGCAGTGAGGGAATTCCCCGTCACTCAGAGTGGTCACTTTATCTGCTGCAGCTGCCACTTTGCCTGGTTTACAGTCACAGTTCAGAGACGATGCCGCGGAGCAAACGATGGAAGCTAAAACAAAATCAGCATGGCCTGTAGAATATGGTGGTGCAACAAAAAAATCTGCATTTGTTTCCAAATGATTTTTATCAAAACAAATAAACAATAATAAAAGAACTAGGGCTGCACGCAGTCATTACAGGGCCAGTTCCCTGAACTCACGATTATAGGGAACTTCCTGTTTCGTGGCGAATGCTCGAAATTTGACAAACTTCCGATGGTTGCCGTGGCCACTCCCCTTTTTGAATCCGCAAAACCTTTAGATAACATTTTGCTTTCGATGTTTGTTCATTTATAATGTGCCCAAATAGCCAAGATGGACGACAAGCTCAAAATGGCAGACTTCCTGTTGAGTTGAAGCTATGGTCCCAACGTTTGTCTTGGGCTAAAACGACATCCCACCAAGATTCATGAAATTCGGTGCAACTTGATATTGGCGTGTTCCATCCTCGTTTCACATCAGGGGGGCGCTACAGAGCCCTTGAGCAACACACAGGTCTGGGAACTGGAACCGATATCGCTTTTTTTGCCAGACCTGACCTCCATGCAGAGTTTCAAGAGTTTTTATGCACGTTAACACCCTCAAAAATGACCGGAAAGCAGCGGAATCTGAAGGATAACTGGCACAAACTTGTGCCAAGAGCCGTTTTAGGGCCCCTGCCATTTGTGGCTCAGGCCCTAATTTTAGTATCTATGTATCTGGCTGTAGCCCACTATGATGAAAAACAAGCATGTGACTCTAACCACTGTGAATGCATGAAAATCTCATTCTAATCGTTTGTATACCGTCTGACAAATGTGTCCGACCTCGCTATAAAGAAAGTAAGAAGTCCTGCCAAACAAGCACCACATCCTCTTTCCCCCCCTTTTATTTTCTGTTTGGAACTATAAGCTATATAAAAAAAAAAGAGAGGAGAAAACAAGTCTGAAGGTCTTGTATTTTCTCCGTGCTGTTGCCACATTGCCATAATGATCAAGCTATTTGTACAGACACCTGGTTTTCACCCCTATACCATTGCCATCTATAACTGTAAGCTATTGTAACCTTCCTGCTATTCATTAAAATGTGAGGGCAGGAGACCGCGCGTGGAAATGGGCATTTGACAGATTTAATGACACTGGCTGCGAACAATGAGCCGCTGGCTTCTACGGCAGCGCGAGTCACACTTACTCAATTTAATGGGGAATTAAATTCATCCGACAGACAAAGGTATTAGTAAGATTTTGTCACTCCCACCTCCACTCGCGCGTCGATAAAATCCTGTAAATTAAGTTGTGGGGATTGAAAGTTGAACAAAGGAGACTGAAGGCGGCGCTCGTATAGACTTGTATATTAATATGGAGAAGAATTGGAACTCGCTTGTGCTCGCGTGTCGTTAACATGAGGTCTGGTTGGGTTTTTGTGTGGGAGGTGTGGCGTGGGTGTCATAATTGCATTCCATAATAGAGAGGGCTTCACAGATTATACTATTCATTAAATGTTAATTAATTGTCTTACATCTGTTCTGGCTCGTCATGAAATAGACTCACATATAAGACAGACTTGATTTCTATTTCTCTCAGATTTACTGATAACAGAAACAACATATATGTGATTGCAAAAGGCACCAAAATGCAGCCTAATATTTAATAATTTTGTCCTCAATTGCTTATTATTATTATTATTTCTATATCTATTATTTTTGTTTTAACATTTGTCACAAGTATTACTAAGGATATTTTTACATATTTAAACTGCTGTATTTTACTTTTTGCCTTCCCTTACATTGTTGTAGTGTAATATGTATTCGTAGCAGCATTTTTATACGAGAGCAGAGCAGAATTTGTCTTTTTAAATGATAATGCAGTAATATGGATGTCTATGTTTCTGTCCCTGAAAAATAAAGCCCTCTATCAAGCATTTACTCAAAAATCAGCAATATAGTATGTGTTACGAGGGGTCACGCATTTTCCGAGGTGGTTAGAGATGATGTTTTTCAAACACGGCAGTCAGAATACATAAAAATCTTCTCTCAATTAAGAGTTATCTGAGGGAAAAGTTGTAAACGACCCCTGACAACTGCAGGCAACACCTCACTCTTTACTCAGCTTCAGTGAAGCAGACGTATGACAGCTGGATGACAGTGTTTATTATTATCACACTGTGTAACTGACACTGAGGGGAGGCATGAAACACGTCTGAATGACAGAGGAGTGGATTATACCAAACAGGTTGGGAAAAGGAGGGCACAGATTTGAAACTGTGAAGAAATATTTGATTATTTGTTGGGTTTGTTGGAAAATAATTTACCCTTCACACCTGACATTTGGTAGTCAGGAAAGTTGCATATTTAACGGAAACTTTTAAGCCGCTTGATTATAGCAGGGATTTACCAGAAACATTTAAACACGGGGGGTGAAATGCTGTAATAACAGGTTATACTGGCTGAAACATCTCCAAACACGGGGTTGTTTGCTCATATTTTAACTCGGTCTTGCATAATTTAGAAGATGAAAATGTCAGTGAATGTCATCGGCTGTGTCACAAAATCCCAGTGGATGGGTTTTTTCTTGCTTTCTTTCTAGAGGGCAGAGTCGAACATGAATAATGAAACAAACATCTCCCAAGAACTAACCTGCTGTTTAATTCTAGTATCCTTATTTACATTCAGCCTCGGCTTTTGCTGTTTTTTAAGATACGTTGCGACACACATGCACCAGGACTTTAAATAGGTTTAGTAAGATTTTTATGGAATTAGATTTGTGTCAATGTTTTAACACTTTTCACGAATCAAACACTTTAAGGAGCAAAAAAAATATTCATTTAATCATTAGAAAATATTGTGTTTTATTGCACTTGCTCTTTGCTCCACAAACAAAAAAAACAGGGACAAAGAAAGAACAAACAATAAAATACAATATTTTTTTGCTTCTTAAAAAGTGTTAAAAAATAAAAAGAGGGGAGAGGAGGGAAGGGGAGGGGAGGGTCTGGGCTTCTTTGCGAAAGCTGCTGCCCTCACAACCCAAGCCCGGATAAGTGGAGAACAACGGAATGGAATGGACCGGACATAAAACATGGCTCTGGTCTTTTCTTAGATTATCCTCGGAGTGTGAGGACTGTGTGAAGGTGAAGGTCAACACTTTTGAAGTCACATTTAACTGTTGAACAAACAACACGGCTAGTTTTAAAAACAGGGTTTACATTCATCTCTGTGCAATAATCAGTTGAGTATCAATTAATCCGTCGCTTTGTTTTCTATCGTAATCTAGAAATAATCATGTCAAAATATGGAAAATATCCCCAAACAACGTAAAAAAGGTAATGTTTATTATCAACATCAAGACAAAGATACAAACTGTCACAACTGAAAAACCTCAGATAGAGGAAAGTTTATGATTGTTGTTATTCAAGGGAGAAAATAATGGAATGAAAGAGTACAAAAGCAATAAGAAACAAAAGGAGGAAGGAATAAAGAAAGTAAATTAAACACTTTATTGTGTTTTTTTTTTTTTACAGTGTGATAGCATAGTTTTCTCCACTTTCAAATTGTTTCACTCAACTTTTTCAATTTACAATCAAGCCACTGAGGGCTGATGCAGGGACTAAGTCACCTTGGCATTCTCTCACTTTACGGCCTCGTTATGTTTGAGCTGTGTGTTGTCAAACTATAACTCCTCATTTAAAGTGGAAATAAAGTAATGTATTTGTAATATGAAGACATTAAGTGGAAATGGACGTTGATATTATCGTCGTATCTGCGGCTCCTTCATGTTTCAGTCCTGAGCTCCCTGACCGGCCGGTGATTGCTGTGTTTTAATAGAGACGGGCAGAGAGGAGCTGATGCAAAGTTTATGGCCGTCGACGTAATGTGTTCGACAAAATCCTATAAAAACACACACAAACCAGCTGTGTGTGCAATTCATTTGAGATTATGATTGAGAAATTGGAACTCGCTAAATATTTATGACTCATTTCTGTTCTGTTTGGTGGTTTGATGGTAGAAATATTTAATACATTTAAAGCCTGAATTAAAGCCCCCAAGGTAGTTCCAGCTTTAGAAACACAAACACAAGTGTTTGAATTGATACTCTACAGCTGACCTTGAAGTAAAAACCTGTTTGAGTCTCATCTAGAAATAAATTGGACTTTACAAACTGAAACCTAATTGCACCTAATTGTGTATTTTGGTAGCGGCTATTGTCGTTGATTGCATGTGCAATCCAGGGTCAGTCGGACAGTATCTTCCATTTTGTTTCAGACAGCAACTATTGACATTGAGAGGTACAGTAGGCCGTTTGTTTTGGCTTTATTGATCAATACTTCCATAAAAACCTTTCAGCATAATGTAAATCAAATAATCTGAGAGGGAATGAGAACTGTGTACCTCTGTTTTACAGCCACAGTCTCACAACTAGGGACAATTATGTTGATAATTCTGATTCGGATAAAATTAACTTACTACGAACTCATGTAAAGTACATTTTTCTCTCTGCTAATGTTGTTCTCTGCTGTGTCCGCCTCGTGGTGTGGCATTGGTTCTCTTCTCCTTCTTCTTCTTCTTCTCCTTCTTTTATGGCGGTCAGCATCTGAATTAGTTTTTAGATTTAAACGATTAGTTGTTTCAGCCCTACTCACACCCGTGGTGTCAGCAGGAGGCTTTAACCAATCACAGGGCAGTTCAGAAAGCGAGGTGGTCCTCCTGTTGGCTGTTCCACTTCACCTGTGTAACAACTGCATATGCTGCGATGAAACCTCACAAAAAAGGTTTCTAATGCCAAGTCTATACATTATAACCTCATCTGACAGATGAAGGCTGTCGGATCAGGCCTGAGAATTGATACTGTGTATACTGTGTCATCGTGAACAACAATCAAGGAGAGATCTGGGACGCCGCGTGACCTCCCGACACAAAGTCTGCCGTGTTTTGATTTTTATTCTGCAGAAGTGATGTTGATCAATTAGAGCACAGAGAGCTGTGCACGTGCCAAAGGTAACGAGTGTAAACAAACGAGTTCTCTTTGAGGGATTGACACTCCAGCTCGTCCTCTTCTCACAACACAGCACAACAAAGTATCGCACAAACCGCTTCAGACGTCGTTGTTTGTTAACAATCTTATTTCTCAGGTGTCTCATGGTTCAGCTCCTCCTCTTAGCTGTGCTGTTTGGGTACTACAGTGTATTCTGTCATGACCGTGCGATTGCCTACTTTGATGAAGTGATTATTGCAACAGAGCAGAGTTCGACTTTAGCATAAAACAAGGAGATAAAATTGCCAGGGTCCCGCTTTGAAATTAGAAAATCCTCTGAGATCCACACTCAAGTCTTGAATTATGACTCTGATCAAAAACAAGACACGAGGATCAATAATGTGAACATGGAGATACAAAAATATATGTGAATGTAGTTATTACAGCTCCACTCCATGTAATATTTGAAAGGTTTATCTTCACAACAAAGTGTGCAATTATCCATCAACATAAACAACAATGAATGAATTAACTATTAACTTATACTGTATATAACGTGCTATACTAGGTCAGATAACAGGAACATAGTTCTTGTTTTATTCCTTACAAGTAAATCTCAGCAATTTAAAACGTTTATTTATATCTAATGACCTTTCACGCCCCACCTGCACCACCGTCATGACCCACTATCACTTTTTTTAGACAATATAATGCAATAAAAATGTGAGTCAGTTTTAGCCGAGAGTTTTAGAGCAGGAGAAATTTCCTCAGGTCATTTTGTGTGGTTTGAAACAAGCGTGCGTCTCTGTGCTCATCTGATGAAAGGAGCCTCAGGATAAAGAGCTGCGTTCCCACAATATGAGTAATTTAATAACCTGCAGATGAAACTAAACTTACCTTTTTTCCATCCAATTTTTATGTCGGTGGTGTCAGTCTGGTGATGCCTTGACTTTTTTTCCTCCAGTGCAACCAGCAAGTCGACGTCTGACCGACCCTGTGAAATATCATAGCTGACATTTGGAGGTTTATATTTCTTTTATTTTATTATTAAGAGCCGAGCAGAAGAAGAAGAGGAACTCTTTGAGGCCATTTTCGTACCTTCGTGCGATCGCCTTCAAACTTGCTGAGGTCACTGTGGACAAGTTGAGGATCTCATTTTCTATTGAAATTCCTCAACAACTGCTGGATGATTGAAATTTGTTGCAGATATTTAATTCCTGCAGTTGGACTGTGTGCATATTAGAGGCGCGGAGGCCCTTTACTCTTCAAAATGTGCCCATCCCTCTCTCATATTAACATAATTTCTTAGTTTACAAAGACTATAAACAAAACACTGCTGGTTTGTCTTAAAGACGGGACAATTAAGTGAAATAAGTGATTATTTTCATTCGTCATGGTTCTTCCAATTAATGTGTTATATGTAAATCCGAGCGATTTCATCTAACGTGATTAATGGCGTGGCACACTTGGCTTTTAAATTAAAGCTTTTTCTTGATTTTTATTATGTTTGAGTATTTTCTTGTAAACATTTCTGAGAGAACACAACTCAGCAGGGTGCTTTTTAATTAAAGTTCAAGCTCGCTGGCTGCTATAACAAATGTGTGCTCGCTCACAGTTTCGCAACCGACTGCGAAAGTTTGCACCGTCCGTTCTATTTGAATCACTTTGTGTTTGTCGTTACAGACTTTGATGAATGTTCAGTTTATCGTCCGTCGTCTTTCATGAGGAATAACGTTTATTAGCAGAACTGGATTTTCCTGCCAAAGAACTTTGCACACTGCACCAAATGTGTATGATTGGGTTAAAGTTTTTGGGGAACATACATGATTAAAAAGCCTGGTTTAGGAGAATATACAAGCATTCATAACAATCGCATGGTACGTACACTTGGCTGCCTCTCTAATCTCATTTTAACGATATTTTCTATGCAAATCATTAAATAATGAAATTAGTGTTTTATTTGCCAGTAAATGATTAATGGCTTATCTCTGAACAATGCACATTTTGCTACAACTGCTTTAGAATTACACGCTCCATTAAAAAAAGAAAGGAAAAAAAAGAGTAAAGGATAAGGTTGAAAAAAAAACCTCCTTGAGAAGAAAGTTCACTACTTTTGTTTTTCCACAGTGTCGCAATAAAAACATCTGAAATAGGTTTATTTCATATAAGAGGAGACGAGTGCATCCCCCAATTAAATGATAGAGTTCTTTCTATCAATTCAGTCAAATTTATTAGATTTACCGAACCTTTGATTCATGAGTTACTTTGTTTCCCTAATAACACAGAATATAGCGACTCATCAATATATAACGTCATTGATTTTGGCAGAAAACACAAAGAGAGCAGAGAGTTTGTCCGAGTCTCCGCGGTTTCTCTCTGCTAACTCAATTTCTGTGACACAGCAGAGCAACATGGATTGAAATTATACTTCATTGTATCGTCCCACTTTTCCTCGGTAGGAAACAGCTGCGTCACTTTCGGGCCTTGAAGATCAGCACCAAACCCTTTTCTGCCAATCAGTAGCAGAATCAATTTTTTTCTTTAGTAGTCCTCTCCAAATTTTATACGAGTGGATTAAAAGTCATAGTGCAGGACTTTGAGTGAGCAGTGATTTAAAGCTGCAGTCTGTAAATAGTTTGAGAAAACAAAACAAAGCAAAAGAAAGTTTGTAGTAGGAGTCTGGGAAAAAACTGAGTGAAAGTTTAATTTCCTGTAAAGAGGTTAGTAGTCTATGGGTTAGGGTTAGTATTTGGCGCTTTTCCATTATACAGTTCTAGCACGACTCGGCTCACCTGCTTTTCCGGAGGAAGAGTCGTGAGCCACGACCTCGGCTACACTCATTCCTTTGTCTTTACTTTATGGTTCAGAACCTGAAATACTTCCACATGTCACTTTGGTTTAGCTCCTCCCCCCATTTTCACAGCCAAGCTAACAAACTATCACTGTCAAAATGGTGACGCTGCGCTCATAGCGCCCTCTGCTGAATCCCACAGTAATTACTGTAATCATTTTGGACTTTTCTAGCACAGCAGACATGAACTGGTTGCCCTCGCTATTTTTTGTTTGTCTGTCACAAGACTTGATAATCACTTTAAAGTATTTTTGTTTTAACACATTAGAAAAGTTCAGTCATCACTTTGAAGCATTCTCCTTTATTTCCAGTGCCGGAACTGAGAAGCTGTCGTTTGCAGATGTTTTGTATATTTTTTACTTTCCCACTTTATTTTTGGTGAGTCCAGTAGGGACTCTGTCTCAGGTTGGCAATTTGGATTAGATCCTAGTTTTTTTTTTTTTTAAGGTTTCTGCTTAATAAGGGACTTAATGAGCCATTAAGTGTCTTGGTGTAATTCATTACAACAAGTGTTGTATTCAAATGTGACATCAGTGGGGCATTAGTTATGATATTTATTAATAAAATGAGACAAACATCTTTATATTAATTTGCTGGTGAATTCTTACTTTCACCTGGTTTTATCCAGGACATTACAGAACATTTTATTCTCATTTAAAAATATGCTTTAAAAAATGTGTCTGACTCTGCCATCACATTTACAAAATCACATTATTTATTTAGTCCGTCACTTATTACGACTGTAGGTAAATGTGTGTGTTGGGACTGTCAGAATTCATTTGTGGTTTTTCATACGGCGAATGTGACAGGAGGAGTTTTATAGGCATCACCCGCCGTTATCTGGCTGCAGCACAGTGATGCTGAGCTGTCACGATGCTGCCAGGTAACCGACAAACGCTGACGGGAGCTCAGAGTGAAGAAAGAAAGGAAGAAGTTGTCAAAGTGAAACTCTTCATTCATAGCGTTCCGCAGAATTCAGAGTCAAGTCCACAAGGGCCAACCACTCGAGATACTGTCCGAAAACCTTTTTGGAGGAAGGATAATGCAACAAATGTACGTTTGAGTTGATGCTGACGGGGTCGTATGAGGTTTAATTTGTAGTCGCACAGTCCAAAAACATGCGGATTTGGGGGTTCGGTCAACACTCTAAATTGACCGTAGGTGTGAGTGTGACAGTGGATGGTTGTTTGTGGACCTGTCACGGACTGGTGACCTGTCCAGGGTGTCCCCCGCCTTTTTGCCCTGTGTCAGTTGGGATGGGCACCAGCGCCCCCGCAACCGCCATGTGGAGGGTAAAGAAGAAGCGGTTATCCTATCAAACTTTATATCAACTAGGGCTGTCAAGCAATAATTATTATAATAATTATAATATCGCACAATTTTGTGATTAATCGTAATTAATTACAGAAAATAAACCTGAAGTGTAGAACAATAAATATAATTTATTTATATAAACTCATGGAATAAATGCAGAATCAACACAAAAAGTATATTTATATTCATTTCTTTAAACTTTAAACACACGTTTCCTGTGAAGTACAAATTTGGCACAAGAAAAGGTATCTTGATGTTTTAAACATGTCAGTAAATCTTACTTACAGATCGTAAATCGGGTAACTTTTTATAATTAAACGTGAACTGCGTTCATTTTTTTAAAAAAAAACCCTTAATTTTGGTGATTAATTTAGTGCATTATCACTGAATTTAAAAGTTACACATGTGAAGTTGACAGATGATGATGAACGTTTGTGACATTCTGAGGCCTGTATGCAAACCGTTATGTATAGAAAAGACTGAAATCCTCATGAGGAAAATGTAAATAATACATAGACAAAGTCAAACAAGATACAAATACTGTACATCTCTGCACACACTCTCATACTGCAATGTTAATGCTGAACAGGTGATATAATTAATTATATTATATAATTAAAGCCTGTGAAGGTCATGAATACCGAGATTGGGTATCTCGGCTGCCTGCTCCTCCTGTGCAAGTTTGTCTGTGATTTGCCAGATGTCTCACAATGAATATAAAGGGGGGGTTGAAAAAAAGCGTTGTGTTGAATGAAGGCACATATTAATAATATTAATCTGAAATTTTCAATTTAGGTTTGCTAGTGTTCGTGGAAATGGAAAAATGTAATGTGTGCTTGTTGATATAAGTGAGTGAAAAATTAGAGAACGAAAGTGAAGTAGAAATCATACGAGGAGGCCATGTTTTTAAAGGAAATTGTTCACTTAAGATAAATGAAAAAAAAACACATCAAGGTTATTGTTTGGGGTAAAAAAATATAAGTGACAATAACGACAGGAGTGTGCAGGAAATTGACTTTGATCGTAGCCGCACATACTGTATTGTCGTCGCTTTTAATGAACATGTTGTCCAAGACATCTGAGTAAATAAAAGTGAACTTAACTTTAATGTCTGGGGCTTTATTTAAAACCTCACAGTGCTTCATCCATCTGTTTGGCTGCCTGCTGAGACACGCCGAGACATGCTGAGCCGCACACGCAAGAGACTCTGTTCTTGTCTTTGAAAAAGCCATTTCCCTCCATCGCATGCCAATAGAGGGAGAGTCATTAAAATGTCCCTGCTTGCTTTGTGTACTTTTGATTGGGGCAATTACAAAGTCGCACTGCTTGTAACAACAGATGGTTTTGAAAAAAAAACAAAACAATGCAGACTGTCAAAAAAAACTAAACCGGGAAGATAACCAGGATCAAAATACCACGTTGAATAATAGATCGCAGAAATACAGAATGAAATTGGTGTTTATTGGTCGTGTGTGAGGGTGCAAACCAATCAGCCACCTCTTCCTGTCAGTGATACAGAAAATAACCACCTTTCAACTATGAGAACTGCTCTTTGTCTAATACAAACCTGGGGGAAGCAGATCTAAATCTGAATACTCAAGAACCTTGTCCCAGTGTCCGTTCAGTTATATTCCATTCTCACTATTGATGCTTTACGCTGAAATACCCAGACGCCCCTTTCTGAGTTTATATTACTAAACACAAACCCTTTAGCAGCCAAACCAACCAATAATAAACAAATTAAACACTAGCCCGGTGTTGTGACGGCAAATTTTCACTACGTTCACTAATGTTTTATTGTCCCAGCCATTAATTAATTCTAAGATAATCAATGACTTAATTGTTAATAAGAAGACTCATCAGTCACAGCCCCAACGCACCTGAATGTCCTGTCAAAGCAAACCCCGTCCCACAATAATTACATCCGCCACACAACTTCATCTGCATTCTCTAATTACCGTAAGTAAGGAATGCATACGCAGAGGTGGAGGTGATGGTGGCGTTGTGTAGTAAAGTAAGTGACATCGTAAGTTCGACCATTTCTGGACAGACTGTTGTGCCTGTCGCAGTGTTTTTCTTTCCAAAACAAGCACAACGACCCGTCAATAGAAAACACCATTACGTCCATATGTAAGTGCAGTTTAGATGTAGAGACACTATTATATTGCCCAGATCTATGCAAGGTAATAAAAATATTATAATTATTATAAAGACTATTATTGTGGGCTATGGTTTTGCATTTGAAAATTAAAGTTTAGCTAAAGAGCCGTAAGTGTTGCTGCTAAATAAGGATTTAATATTTGAAAACTTCAACACAACCCAAAACTTCCTTTCAACCATTCTAGTCAAATATTGTGTTTATTAATAATCGCCTGGTGGTAATTTTTCATCACCACAGTGTAAAAATCCCTTCTGTGTTTTCTTGGTTATGAATTTTAACACATTGTATTTTAAATTTAGGAAAGCTTGATGTGACCAGCACTAAATGAGCCCAGTCCCACACACTATATAGAGTATTTTCAAATCTGACTTGATTTTCAAAAGCGTGGGAGGCCACAGATCCACGATCCAGTCAAGAAACATAAAGTCAACCATTTAGAAAGAACCTATCACTCATGCCCCCCAATCACTGTTCAGTCGTAAATATCTAACTTGATTAATACTTACGATTTTAAATTGTGGAAGACTCTGATGGCATTAAAATCGCATCTGTTAATCTCTCGCACTACAGGATAATCTGTTCAAATCTGCCTAAAATCGGAAGGCACTCGAGATTGTTGGAAGAGCCAGATTGGGACCAAAGTCAATTATCCTGTGGTGTGGGACAGGCTTGAGTGAAGACCTGCCTCTGACGTTAAAACCCGTTTCATCACATCAGAAAGCTAATGTGAACTCACTTCTCTCAGAAGTGATTCGCCCCTTCCCTTTCTGCCCTAGATAAGGAGGTTAGTGTCATTGAGCGTCCCTGCATCATTATGACCGAGCTGCACTCTCATCTCGTCGAGAAGCAAAAAAAATCTCATTTACATGCCGCATCCCTGGGAAAGGAATTTCTCAATACAATATTGCATCACAGGTCTAAATGGATTTTCAAGTGCTTTCACACATATTACCATATCTTTATGCCTTTTATGTAGACAGAAATATTACTGCCATTGAGAAGGGTTGTGTAACATTGAATTATCTTTAGACACTTCCATCAGTTTGCTGGTAATGAAGCCGCCAATGGTTGAGTAATTTATTAGTGTGTCTCTCACGACGCTAATGGTGTTTTGCCTCATTAAGCTGCACATTGAAGGCAGACATTTTGTCCTAGGGGTTAGCGGCACAGGTTTCTCTTAAACTCCAGGTAATAATTTGCGCTTCCTTTTTGTAGATTTGACATATGATATTCTCCCTTTTATAATAATTTACCTTTATTTTATTTGCATATTGGCAATAGCTTAGTAACACAGTGTACAAGCCCGGTTTAGCCTGGCATCGCAGTCACTGCGACAGCATTCATTTATCAGTATTACACAGTAGCCCTAACATGTCAAGTATGGGGAGTTTACTAATGTTAAAATTCATTACCCTGACAATCTTTTTCTTCATCTGTAAACAATATCCCCAGCCAAGTTTTTCGGAGGCCATTGAATCATGAGGCCGATCCTCAGAGGTCGTTACTTTTAATGGCTACATTGATGAATGATGTTGTCGGGACGCGTTGATGAGGTCGGGGAAGGACGCGAGGTTTGGAAACACCTGTTTAGCCCTAACAAGAAACAAACCGTGTTAAACCGTCAACAGTAGGCTATGAGTGTGTCTGCTGTTAGTTATTTTATTAATTATTTCTTTGGTGTCATTGTACAATCTAATGACCACAGTACACTTTCTGCAGAAACAAATCCTGGCAGGCTTGGATAAACACTTTGCCGCACTGTCTTTAGGGGATGTAATGTATACATGCTTGCTGGATAAATTAATCTAATACTTATCTAAAAAAAAAAAAAAAAAACAACCCCCAGTGTGTGGCCGTCTGCAATTAGTCTGAAGTATTACACAGTTTGTTTCGTCGCCTTGGAGATCTCTGCTTTACAACCAACCAAATGGCGTCTAAATCTTTGCATCCCCTTCAGCCTGAGTTGTCGCTCTTTCCCCCCGCAGCCATTGTTGTTATTGCTCTTCTTAATTTTATCACTAGTGTTTCCCCATGGTTGTGATTAGCACTTTAATCTAAACAAACCCCACTGTGTGGATACATAAAACATACGTTCCAGTACAAAATAAAACCCTCAGTAAGCACCTCGTATCCAAAGCCCGACACTGCACGGTGATGATGTGAGGTCAACCCAAGCCTCGGTTCCAGCCAAGTTTATTTGTGAAACCAAAAATTCCAAGAATAGAATTCATCCGTGGCACACTGGTACCTGAGTAAATGAACGTTAAGCATGAGCTACACCTGAGGGACTACAGAGGAACATATTTCCTTTAATATTCTTCAGTAAATTCAACATGAAAACATTCACACACACAGTTAATGTAACTGTTACTTCTAACTTCCTTCATCAGCTCTAAACAGACCAGGTAATGTGAAAATGAGCGCCATCAACATGCAATCAGGTAAACTATGAGGGTTCATTTCAAGATCTGCTGCTTGAGGCGTCAGATTTTCCATTATAGTAGTTGTAGTCGTGCTGCTGCACACAAACCAGCTTGGTGAGGTGATGTCAAACTAGTTTCCACGCCGATTTTGTTTGATTATTTTTGGATCTCTCTGACATTAAAATATGAAATGACAAATTTATATTATTACAATATTGGGGCCACTCGGTTGTGTAGTGGTTAGCACTCTTGCATTTGCAGCAAGGAGACCTGAGAAGTGTGTGCGTGGGTTTTCTCCGGGTTTCTCCGGTTTTTCTCCCACAGTCCAAAAACTAATAAAGCACTGTGATGGACTGGCAACCTGTCCAGGGTGTCCCCTGCCTGGGTCGCCTGGAGCGGTAGAAGATTAAATATTGATCACAAAACAGTTTGAACAGTCTGTTCAAAATATACAGCCTAGAAGTGCATTACATTGGTAATGCATGAGAGGGTGCTGTGAGCACAGCTTGGCCTGAATCATGCCCTCTTTGCATCAGAAGACAATTGTACAGTAATAGTACACCAAAGTCTTCAAACTGAACAAAATCTGTGGACTACAGGATATGGCATGTATTAAAAGATCGACCTAAGGATTTTATCAAAGTGTGGCAGTAATGGTGTTTTACGAATCATAAAACAGAACTTCAGTGCTAATGATGATAACAATAATAATAATAATAATGATAATAATTACACAATTTCAATCTGATGATTTCCCACTGCTCATTGACAACAAAGTTGACATAAAATCCATTCGGAGTCTTGGTAACTGTAACTCTGTACCTTTATTTTAAACCTGACACTAAAAAAATGTCACATTTGGTAATGAATACCTTCAGATAGGTAAATTGATTAACTTAGCTTTGTGTTTTGAAGCCAATGACCAGTCTCATTTCACGTCATTTTCCCAGTCGTACATCTAAGTACTATGAATGTATCTCCAGTCACTTCAATTCTCATCTCATAAAGAAATTATATGGAGAAGCTCATGTTCCAATAATAACACAATTTTAATCTGTCGGTTTCACTTAAAGTACTTACAGTACACAACTCACAGAGTATTATTAAAAACAGAGAAAACCATGAATGCATATTATCTGGTAAAGGAACTTCATTTTTGTCTTTGGGCTCGGCTAAAGCAATTTACGCTTTTGTTAAAAATAAGGTTGGACGCTGAGACCAGAGTGTCCACAATAAAAGAAAGTTGAGGTCACTAAAGGAGGCTTCATAAATATTATTGTTACCGAACATGGTGAGTGGCCTTTTTTGAGTTAAAGAACTCTTGAACCTGCAAACTGAGAGTCTGGTTATTTAGAGAAGATTGCACAAATTACCCCCGGGATAATTATTTCTCATGCCAGTGAAAGGCATCTTCTTAGTCAAATAGAGAGGCTGGGGTTAGCAGGCTTACGCAGTATTATGTTAAGCTATTCTCTGATACTCAATCAGCATTTGATAGGTTCTTTCTAAATGGTTGAATGCAAATCAGACCTTAACCAGAGTACGGTCAATAGGCAGAGTGCACTGTGCATGCAAAATAAAGGCTGGAGTGCTAGAGAGGTTTCAACAGGACAAATGGCTTTTGATGGATGTGTTGGCTGTTTATAGGGTTTAACTTGTGACTTTGAAAATAAGGCACAAGATCTTAAAAACCACAAGGGCGCCAGAGAGATTAGACTGTGTGAGAGATTTTTCCCTCTGGTGTTAGGGACAGAGAGATTTAATGTCATAATTTAATCTTTTTGTCCTTGTCCTCTACTTTCTGCCCTGACTTTCTGCTATAGTCTTATCCTGCTTACTGACTTGTTTCACTGCTTCCAGGTTTGGGTTTTCCATGTCCTTTAGAGCTGAGTGGACAGAGTGTTGCACCAACTCTGCCTGGATTAAGGGTTTTATTACATGTGTTGCTCAATAGATGGAGCATCGACCTGATGCTGCCAAGGTTAGGGGTTCTGCTGCGCAGCGTGACAACTCATCATAAGCATGGTACTGTGAGGCTGTTTGGATTAAAGCCAAAGCTTAGTTCCACATCCCTCCCGATTTTATATATTATACAGGTATACACACACAGCTGTACGGCTGCAATGGTGACAGTGGTTCATAGCACCATGGTCATCTGTTATTGTACTGTATTAGAAGAGGTTTAAAAAACTTATACAACATGGAATAGAATAGCCTTGATTTTGAGTTTTCGACCAGTTAAAAAAAGAAGCACATGCTCCCTCTGCTTCCTAAAATCCCCGTCAGCTTGTGGTTAAGTGGTGTTACAATTGAAAAATGGTCTTCATGCTAGAGTTTGACTAATAGTGGATTTCTAAAAGGTCGATAGAATAACGGTAGTTTTAAAAGCATGGAAAAGCAGCTGATGGCTCCCTACCCTCCTGTTCCCAAAGGAAAAAAACCATCAGAAAGGAAAATATCAGTCAACGTCATGACGTTCCAAGAAAATTAGCAATAAGAAATATTCATGACGATGTAAACAAGTTTTATCTGTTATAGCACGGTTTAAGAAAACATGTTCTCCAGTGACTTACTGACTCGGTTAGTAGTGCATCTGTTACCAAGTGTTTTAACAATTTTTTTAAGGTTCCTTGAATGCATCTTTTACATTTTAATGCATTTACACTACCTCTGTTTTCAGGAGTGATGAAATTTGCAGTATGCCTCGTAGCTGCTCTGTTAAACTCACCATGGTGTGAACCCTGCATTTCTCACACTAGCTCTCATGCACCGAGTTTGTCGTTTTGTTTTCTTGGAGTGGAGAATTTCCCTCTGGCAAAATTATGTTTGATTTAAAAAAAAACAAAAAAACAACTGAATTTAAAGTCAGTCTCGTAGGTTTTCTCCTCCTCCTTCATAAAGAACATGGTGAAGTTAGTTTGAAGAACACAGCACCTCTGTTGGACCTAAAAGAGTCAGTGTGTGGAATATCCAACTTGAAAGTAACTTCACAGTAATGTTGTGTTCGCATTTTCATGACGTCTTTAAATTGTTACCACTTTTTTTTTATGTCATTTTAGATCATTTATGAACTATGAAGCTGTTAACAACACATTTGTGCTAAGTCATTTCAAAGACATAAACAGCCCAAACATGACTCGGCTAAAATGCTTTTGCCTATTTTTTTCCCTTTTTATCCCAAGTTTTTGTTATTACATGTTGTCCATGCACATTGTCTGCAACAAAGAGCCATTGTTCCATAATTTATGTTGGGTATGCTGCAAGCCAGTAGCAACCATGTCTGTGGAGCCTCCATGCAGAGCAGTCATTTTTGTCTCCGCATGACAGGCACAGACGGCAAAGCCATCAACCTATACCAGAGCCAGAATTCACCAATGACAATAGTTTGTAAAATGTCGTCCTAGAGCCGGTTATTCAGCTAAAACAATATATCACAACGTCCAATGTGTCCTTGGGTTGTGACGGAGTGGACAGCGTGGCCGGTCAATCCTTCCAAGATAACCTTGCCATTTTCTTAGTTCTTGTTACTTTTGCATGTGCTGAGCCTTGCTCTCACTGGTCAATGTCACCGTTGACATGACATGATGGAACGCATTGTACACGACAGAAAACATGGTTACGGGCTTTGGGAAGTCAGCAAGTCCCAGACGTGGCCTTGAATGTCGTTCACTATGACACAATGTATGTATGAGATAAAACGATCCATGTTTCAGAGCCTATATGTCCTGAAACCTTACATTATCTGTCAGGCTGGGCTATATTGTGTCGTTTGACCTCGGCGTAAGGCAATACAAACTGGAATCGGACACTATTTAGTGTTTTTTTTGCAAAAAATACCAAGAAGAGATAATATTTGGATAAAAATAGGCCTCTAAGTTATGTTTAAATAAATGCCATGGCCTGTTTTCTGCTTAGACTTTTTATTTTCCACAGTAAAATGTGTGAGCTGTCAATTTCCTCATTTAGTTGGAAGAACTCGCTTGTTGCTGAGCTTCACAAAATGCCAAAAGTGAACCGACGTGTGTATAAACCTCATGCTAACATGCTTTGTGAGACGTGTACAGCATTAAAAACACTTGTTGTCGTTCCCACTTGGAGTGTGATGTGAGGATGTTATCTTAGGGAAGATGCGGTTTTCAATTCACTGAAACTTTTTCACTGCATGTGGTTTCAAAGTCATTTGGAAATAATTTACAACCAGAGCAATAAAACAAGGAAGGGAAAAAAAAAATACATAATTAGTATTTAATTTACAGCTGGAAATACTGCCTGTCTGATATATCATTAATTTAATTGACTTAGTTTCTGAAAAGGAAGTATAAACCTATATGTAGTCCTGCATAATCAATGGTTAATTTGTAACATGATGTCCTTTTAATTGTATCTCATGTGTTAATGCTCTTTTCTTAAAGCCGCCTTTGTGTTTATGATCATATGCACCACAATATGTGAAAATTATCAGTAGAATGCTTTTCCCTTCATTGTTTCAGACGCAGAAAAACACATTTCCTTTGTGTCTTCATTGTTGTGCATAAACCCCATGGTGTTATCATATTTTAAAAAGGCCTATAGTAAGTAAGTAAGTAAATTTAATTTATAAAGCACATTTACACACAGCATAAGCTGACCAAAGTGCTGTACAGTGAAAAACTAAAAAAAGACACAAAATAATACAAAGTAATACAAAAAACATTTAACCAATAGTCATCATTAAATAAGATAAAACATATAGGGGATATAGACGTGATATAAACATGAATGGTGTCGTTTTCCTGTTTTTACAACACAGCAATTATTTCATAATTACCGTCAAGCCAAAAAGTTGTCATATTTCACTTTTAGAAACACCTTTCTTATGCTCGGTATGTGCACCGCTCTCTTCCTCCACACCTGTCACTCAGAGAAACTATTGAGTGACATCACTTGATCTCAGCGCTTTGATGTTTCTGCACACTGCAGTGTCCTGAAGGACATCTTTGTCTCGTCCTCAGAGAGACACGCACTCATCAGATTCGCTGCGCTGAGAGATCGTCTTCCAGCGGGTTTCACTTTTCATTCAACCGCACTGACACATTGCTTCCTGTGTGAAGCTCCACGGGAGACGTTGTTTCAAAAAGAAATAAAAGAAAATATCCGCTGGTTCATTCTCCACTCTTAATTGCACCATCAGCTTTTAATAAAGCGCAGACGTCGTCATTCATTTAAGTGACAAATAAATTACAAACGCTGCCATTGTTTATGTCAAAAAGCAACCAGAGGAAGAGTCTGATATAAACATGAGCAGATAAAATACCAAATGTTTTTGTTTAATTACCCAAGTTCATGTGGGGAAAAGCTTTGCGAAGAATTCACTGAAAGCACAAAAGACTTTGAAAAACAATCTACATCATTCAAATAAAAGAACATTACTCTCAGTAAAAGTCCTAATTCAGATTCTACTGGGGTGAGCGTTAAGCTTGGATTTATTGTCGAGTGTCTTTCAATGAATCAAACGTTAGTATGATCATGGTTGGGAATATTCTCAGCAGCCTTGGTCGTGATGGTGCTGTTGTCATCTCTGGCTGTTTTATGATGGAGACTAGATTGGGTTTTGTTGGCAAGCCCTTGATGAAAACTGCAGCGAGGCTCGTATCACAAATGGAACAGCTTAGCGGACACTGCGACCTGATGTATCGTCGATGACGACACAGATAAAACTGCTCCCGCTGCCTAAAGGGCTCGGGCGCACGCTGCGTCTTTCACGCGCACAAATACATTTGTTTTCAGTGGAGATGCAGAATTAACGGAGAGCGACGCCTGGAACACAGCGATGCGCCAAGATGGAAATGTATCAAACGGGTCTTTGTCGATTCTGGACTAACACGACAAACCTCCTTTATTCAGACAAAGCTCCTTAATCAGATTGTGAATTAGAGCCATGGTTCTCAAACTGTGGTACTTTCCTCTGGTGGTACTTGGAGGAAACACATAAATACTCTGATACTACTGCATGTGCGTGATTGGTGTGGAGCTACTTTGGCGATAATTACTTACTACGAGAGCTCAATACTTTCTCAGGTGGTACTTGGTCCAAAAAGTTTGAGAATCACTGAAGGACACACACAGACACGGCATGTTTATTACCTCTTTAAACAGAAAGCGAGGCCAATAATCTATTGATTTTGATTCAATTTTCCGTCTTTCATCTCATCTCATCTCCCAGGTTTAAGTTTCTTAGTAATACCAGGTGTGACGGAAGCATGTTGGTAATAACCTTCTGCGCATTGTTCAAGTGTTTTCGAACTCTACATGTGAATGGCACTGAAGGGGCCCACTTTTTTCAGAACAGCAGCAGCTGCTCTTTAAAAGCTGCGGTGCTTAGCTTTTGAATGCAAACGTACGTCGTATACATTCAGTCCATTGTCTCATCAGCTCCATGTGACTATCTCTCTGTCTTTTCTTAGTACAGCAGTATAGTGTTCTGTAGTTGTGGCGTCGCCCTTGACTATTGCCGCGATTCACACGGAGTGAAGCATTTTATGTCATGACTTATGCAGACAATGCTGGTAAAGCGAGAAGGCATCACACGGTTACGTACTATGCCTGTTGTAGTAGTGGATTCTATTGCTTTACTTGGTAGGCGCTGGGCTCAATGGCCGTGTCGGTGAGATACGTAGCGTAACGTCATACCGGTGTGCCGACATCGAACGTGACACAACACAGGAGGACACCCAGCAGCTCGTTTTTGTTCTGCTCGGGTTTGTGGCTCAACAAGACGTCAATCTTTGTGTGAGAATAGACTGCGGGTGTTGAAAAAAACACCGGACGCAATGGAGTGATGCTTTTCTGTCGCCCAATCAGCTGACTGTCGTGGTTCAAGCTCCACCCATAACCAAGGGATGGGCACTGAGAAATGGAACGGTTGGGGCTGGCTATTTTAGTACTACTCCTAATGGAAAATAGAGCTGCACAGCAACACCTCTAGCCAGCTACTGCGTTTGTGGGCAACCGATTCCAAGTCTCACAATTCCCGATCCATGACTCTACAACCTATTCATCTAGGAATTCATGGCTAATTCGCATCAATTGAGGAGTATCTCTCACTTGTTAAACCGAATATCCGGTTTATCACACATCATCTGTGCTTTAGTGCAACATTGAACTGAATATGATGTGTATCTGAAATATGAGGAAAGACAAATGAAGAAATATGCTCTTGGCCATGTTTCAGGAACCCTGCAGAACGTTAGCTGCTGGACGCGTCACCTGCTACCTGTGTTTGTCTCAGTCTAAACGGTACAAGCAGACTGTTTTGAGCGCCCTCATCAAATCCACTGCTGGAGTTATTTATACTGCTGTATTGTCACAGTGAATCCAATCTCAGCAGAAGTCTGAGCACTAAAAGAGTTGTCATTGCTGTGTGTCATTGTCATTCAGGCCCTGCCATGCTGTGCCGTGGTACATTTCTCACCAGCAGCAAATGCCTCATCTTTCTCTTTCACACAGGGCCTGGTGTGGTGAGAGAGAAGCTTCATTTGAAGGGAAAAAAAACATTATAAAGACAAATATGATGTGGGTTTGACCTTTAAACTCGGACCAAAGGTGACAAACTGAGCAAAACAAAAGATGTGTTCACCTGCTTTTATGCACTCTGTGCTTAGTAAAGATTTATTTTATGTCACAAGTTTATAGAATTTGCATGATGATGCACTCAAATGTCTTGTCCACAAACCAAAATAAATCAATGTTACTTACTTTATTTGTTGTATGGAGCAAAGAAAACAGGAGATATTCACATTTAAGGCAATGAAAAATCAAATTAGTTGACGATTGATTTAGTAATCGATTAATCGAATAATTGTTGCAGCCCTAATACGATTGAATGTCCCAGAAGTAGGGTCATCTTTAACAATTTGTTACATTCAAACCAGAAAACGTGACTTCTGCATGATGTCCTGTGCTGCACACAGACAGGAAGTCATTTGTTGTTTTATGTCACTTCTCAAAACAGACCTACCCGCCCCGTGCTACTGCTGTATACACACAAACGCTCCCTCCGTCAGGTCTGACAGTTTGACGGATGAAGGACACAGCATACAATCAATGTTACATTGTTTCAGAGGCAGAATAACAACACTAATCACCAGAAGTTTCGCACTGTTGCTTTAACAATAAATGACTAAATTGTTGTCTTTTTTAGTTGAACTTTAGTTGAAGTTTAAATTCTAATTGCTGGACATTTTGTAAAGACTTCATTTACATGTGTTACTGTTTTAATGTGTTTGCTGTTTGCATCTTTTACCCCATGCAAGTGTTTCTGACACTTGCCAGGCCGACATTGTAATTAAGAATATTTGTTCTCAATGTTTTGCCTGGTAAAATAAAACTAAAGGTTTAGTGATAGCCTATAAAAAACGAGGCTCTTGGTTGAAAAAGCTGCGCGTGTCAACCTGTCATTGAGTCAACAGGATTCCTTTAGCCTCTCATTTGTTTCCCATGCATTGTGTTTACTCCGTGCCGGTATATAACATACTTTCGCAGCATAGGAAGTCAGTTCATTTATTCTGTTTTATGGCAAATTTATTAATACCCATTTAATCCTCCTTAAATTCTTGAAAACAATTAATCAAATTAACATTTAGTTGTTGACATGTTGACAGAGTAGGCGGGTGGAAAAGGCAGCAGAATTAAAAGGAGGAGGAGCTACAGGGGAGAATCTTTGGATTCCTGCCCCGCTATTGTAACGCTGCCAAAATCCCCTCTTGGACCCGAGAGCTGCCTCGAGCAGCTGAAACAACTGTGGGAGTTTCTGGGATACTGAGCTAAGGTGGAAGGAGACGTCTGCAGCAGCGATAATAAAGAGGCAGCTTATCGTTTTCATTTGTCCAGCATTCGTTTATCAGTTCAGTATCAAGTGATGAGTTTCTCCCACTGCACTTTGCCCTCACATTGTATCCACACTCACGGCACAGGCGTGAAATTAAAATAGAATCCGTCAGTCGAACAAACCTTTCAGTTTCTCAGTGGGAGTTTCAAAACGATGTTTATTTATGACTTGTTTGTGTTTATGCATCTTTGTTTTGAAGAGGAAATCAGAATAGAGATGAACAATTGGTGGTTTAAATGTGAGGAAAAGTGGGAAATTATAGCCTGTGCTTTCTGCAGCGGCCCACAACAGCTTAATAAATATTATATCACACATTTGTCCAACCCTGTAATCTACCACCTTTATGGTCAATGTCCAGCTATCTTTATATATTTATATCTCATATATCTGCACCCAGAGAGCAATGGGATGGGTGTGAGTACCTTGCTCAGGGGCCACCCCAGCCCTTGACCTCTGTCCCAGGATTTGAACCTGGCGACCTTTCCCACAGATGTCAGCTGTGTTTTTAATAACGAGCAGATCCTTAATGATGAGATGATGATGGTGATGATGATGATAATGAGCTGTGGACTGTAGCAGATCTTTATTTGAGTCAGACACCGAGTGGATAACTTCTTGTTTCATGACATAGAGTACACAAACTCAGCAGGAGTCTGCCCCTTTTCTCTCTCTCCAAACTAAAATCAGAAATATTATTTATTTTACTGACAGTGACCTGAAAAAAGCCTGAGAAAGCTGATTGTAACTAACTAATTGAATTAAAATTAAAACACTTATTTCCATTCAAAGTGATTTAAAAAAAATCTGATTAATGGAGACTCTGTCACGTCTCCGAGGACATTTATTATTCTCTTTGGAAGACGTGCAGAGGTGCAGGTTACAAACCAGATTTCACCCTGAACACGACTATTATGGCCTATTTCGTGCCTAATTAAAGAGATGTTTGTTAAATTAGCAGCAAGCGCAGCTCTTAGTTTATGAGTGATTGTTAGGATATTATTGATCACGTGTGGGGAGGGTCAGGGAGTTTTATTTATTTATTTTTTTTAAATGAAGGCTTTCTATGTTTGTATTTCTTGTTTGTTTTCTCCCGCTCTCATTTGCATGCATACACAACAGCACAGTATATAGTAGTAGTATTTCTTAATGAATGGGGTCTGAAATTCTCGGCTTCATCTTGTGTTTCTATTTTTCTCAGCCATCACATCCCAGTAGCACTAATGCACCAGGACACCATCGTGCACCGCACACGGAAATTACAGTTAAAGAAAAACTAGGATTTCCCCTGAACGTGACATTTATAATTTACACTGCTCCTTTTTTAATTTACAAACCCAAAATTAAATACTCCATTCTGTGTCTGCAGTGTGGTAATTGTAAGTGTTCTGGTGAGGCTGCAGTGTGGACTGTTTTTATGGTGATGCATGCATGATTGCCAATTCAATTTATCGCGCTGCCATCCTGAGCAGGCCGTCGTCTCACATGTGCAAAGCTACAGCATGACGCAGAGTTGCACCCAGAAAACGACCCCCCCCCCCTTTGTACGAGCAAAGTGAATTGTGAGAAAATGTAAGATTCGTATCCGAGTGTTTTCAAAGACTAAACGCAGAGGCAGCTAATTCATGACATTGTTATTCTTTATCTTTCCTGAGTCGTGAGAACAAATGAGAACATGATGACAAGAATGTGCAGTGACCTTCCTGTTTCTTGGGCCTTTGTTGGTTCATTTCCCTCCTGAAATTTCTCTCAAAGACGACACATTTTTGTATTTTACTCTGCATGAGTCGCACAATTAGATCTCCCTGTGTGACTGGCACATCTTAGAAAACGTTAAAATACCAAGAGGATTACAAAAGTATCTTTTTTTTTGTACTTTACGAGGGAAAAATGTTTATTATGACTCGTCTGTTTTCCACAGACAACAAACAACTGCTTAAAACTGTTGTAATGATCATTTAAAAACTCTAAACAACCAAAATGACCAGTTGTTCAAGGAACAAAAGTGTGAAATTCTTAAAAAAGAATTATTCTAAATTTTAACAAATTCTAAAAAGCCTCTGTTGCTCTACAAGTAACAAGTAATAACATTTGGTTGAGACTTTGTCTCAATGTGCAAAAACAGGCCAAAAAATTGCGTTTTTCCAACTCTATCCTTTCTGGTAACAAAGATGCTGATTCGCCGGCTTCCTGCAACAGTGTGAGTGAAATGACCGTAATAACCGTAAATTTTCTGATAGCACAAACCGCTGAGTGATTGTGGTGTTAAAGGGATAATCGAATTGTGTTCCCTGAATCGTAATCGTAACTGAATCGTGAACCACACACAGATGGATGGAAAATACATCAGAATATGTGCAGCATTTTAACACATTATAAAACAAATATGAGCTTGTCTGAAAGTGGAATGTGTAAATACAGCAGCAAACAATGTGTACAAAAATAATACTGGCTTACATAATAATTATGTCTAACATAAGGATGATGAGGTGCAAGATGCTGACTTGTTGTGTGGGAGCCTGAACTGTTGCCTGTGATGATGCAGTATAATGTATGCAGAAACCATGCACTTGATTTAACGCCTTCATTTTAGCAGGACTCTACTTTATATGGAAGAGGAAAAACTTAGCCTTTATTATAAAAATATACTCAAAGTAAGTCATAATTACGAGAAAGTCCAAATTATGAGATAAAAATCCGTCATTATGAGATAAAAAGTTGAATTTATGAGATAAAAAGCCATAATTATGAGATTTAAAAAAGTCGAATTCATGAGATAAAAAGTCAAATTTATGAGATAAAAATTCTTTATTATGAGATAAAAAATCTAAATTTTTATCTCATAATTTAGACTTACTTTGAGGATATTTTTAATGTCAAGTATTACCTCTTTTTTTTCTGGCAGAAATGGGCTTCCATACCTTTATCTAACTTTAACTTGAATTATAAAAAGCCTCAGCCAGCTCTAAGTAAGGAAAACTGTATTTTTATTTTTTTTTAATCTAACGATGTGTGAAATAAAGGACCAAAATTGCCACCACTGTTTTCATATGTGCTGCTGTATAGTAAATAAAAGCCTGACACAGAGTAACAGTAAAGACATTCCTGTTGTGACGACTACAGATATGCGTTATTTGCATGCAAATGTCCCGACACAGTGTTACGAGATTGGCTGAGGAAATGGAAAGAGTCAATGTAGCAGCAGAATCTCACGCCTCAGTACACTGCAACGTGTCGGGGAGAGCAAGTCGCTAAAGCCCTGCTTTACATCAAAGCCTGAGTGGGGGCCATTCCATCCAAGGGTTACACACTTCACATTAGTTCACTGAAGAGAACAGGTCCAGATAATGCCAGACAACTGCCCGGGACGAGTCATTACAAGCTGCCAGGAGTTCTGTAGCGCTCCTATAGGAAGGAACCACCTCACTTTATTCATGTTACATTATAACCAGACTTATTATGATGGGCTGTCGCTGTTCAAGCGTTTTCTCCACAATCTCCTGGTTTCATTTCAGTTTGCGTGGTTCATTTTCCCTTCAGGCAGCAAGGGAAACCTAGTTAAAGTAGTTTACTTCCATTAATTACATTTGAAAAAAAAGGAAATTAATGATATATTTTAATGTGAACACTCTTAAAAAAGAAGCTACTGTCCTCGGTAAAATTGCAGATGTGTTCCCAACATCTACACGTCTGTGGATTCAGGATTCAGTGAAATCCTATAATAACTGTAACTCCATAGACACAAAGTCTAATGACCTGCTACTTGTCACTTGAATTATAACATCAGTAAACATTTTCCCTGAGGAGATAATGGTCTCAATCACTAGTTTAAGGTCTTCCTCAATTGAACACGATGTCGATTCAAGTCAATTTTATTTGCACAGCCGAACATCACAAACACAATTTGCCTCGAAGGTCTTTACAGTGTGTAAAGCAAGTGACACCCGCCTCTGTCCTTAAATCGAGGTCAGGAAAAACTCCACAAAATAACCTCTTACAGGGGAAAAATGCGAGAAAGCGGATGATAATGTACAACACTCAAGTCATAACTGGTTACTCTGTTTTTCATCTATTGTCCTTTTGATGTTCTTGTCTTTGAAGACATTATTAGACATCCTTGTCTTGCTGCAGTTAGGATATGTGCCTCATGATTTTTTACATTATGGATTCAAATGTGATGTAAAAACCTAAAGGGCTGTGCTCACCTTTTGAATTCACAAAACCTCCCCCATTCACGTTCACATTCCCCGAGGGGAAGAAGCTGATTCTCTTGTTCTCTACATCAGTATCAGTGTGTCACAATGAAACCATTGACAGTTTCTCAGACTTAGTGAGTGAGGAAAATTAAACACATTTTCATTTAGCTCCAACTAATCTCCTTCCTATGGAGGCCCATTAGCCTCGAAATTATGAGATAAAAAGTCATAATTATGAGATAAATAGTCATGATTATGGGATAAAATGTCCAAATTATGAGATAAAAAGTCATAATTATGAGATAAATAGTCATAATTATGGGATAAAATTTCGAAATTATGAGATAAAACCTATACCACCTGACCTATACCAGACATACAGTATACAGCAATAATTTAGTTATTCATTTTCAAATCAATAAAAAAAGGGGAGCTAATGCACTGGAAAACCCACACAATTTTACTGTACAGAACAAGACAATAAATGGACTAACCACTGTTTATTTAACTTTAAAACTTTATCTTCTTCTACATGCTCAAACTCCCACAAAATGAAAACAAGATAAAAAATACATGTGGGCCAATAATAAATACAATTAAAACACAAACGCTCCTCTTATTCCCTCCTCTAGTTACTCACTCACTTGATCTTTGAGCAGAGAAGTGAGAAAAAAAGCAAACAGACCATGAAATATAGATTCAAAGGCTGCAGTTTATTTCTTTTTTTAAAATTCTGTTTTGTCTTTGCTGAAGTATTATGAATAAATGTGTTTACTGTGGCAGTGAGAACACAGTGGGTTATCTTTGACAAAGCAGCGCTATAGCCACATTATCCCAGGACGATATATAGACATTATTAAAATATAGACGATCTTTTTTACTCAAATGATTGTTCTTATATTTGTACAAATATTTGTGGTTTCTTGCTAAGTCGTTGTGTAATGCAGTCAATTATTTAAAACCACAGAGCCACAGTGTATATATACACATATGTATACATACACATATATATGTGTGTATATATATATATATATATATATATATATACATACACACGTTGTGAACTACTGGATCTTATGTGGGGTTTTTTTCGTTAGTTTTTTTAACGATGCGTGAACATCTGCTGCAGTCGTTTCCCTCTTCTCTGCAAAGTGAGAGGAGAAAATATTCATGCTAACATACAACATATACACCGTCATGTTTAATGCATGTATTATGCACAAGATTACTCACAAATGCACGTAACATGCAGCTAAAGAGTTTGCACCAGCATACAAACTTTCATACCGTCTGCCATGTTACCATCATGTTGGGTTCGATGTTACATTGTCACTGTACAGAAATGCAAAAAAGAGTATTATTTACAGGTAATTAGTGCTGTTGTACGTACAGAATTACTGACACGATGAACACTATAGGCTATGCAAATTCATTGAGTGTTTTCAAGAAAATGGAGGATGAAATGTAGGTTAATTTTTGGACCGAAGTCTTTATATCTCCTCATTAATGCAAATCTGAGCTCTGCAGTGACCAATTAAGGCTTCAAGTGCTGCAGGAGAGAGTGATAGGCCACTGTTGAATTTTTATCTCCGTATAAGGGGAACATATGGAGGGAAAATGAATGGCTGTAATGCTTCTTTTTTTCTCTCTTTGTATATAGTGCTTAACTGTGTAATGGGGAGTTTCACTCACTTTTGCTCTTTCTCTCTCATTATCTCTGTAAATGGGTCTCTCTCTCTCTCTCTCTCTCTCTCTCTCTCTCTCTCTCTCTCTCTCTCTCTCTCTCTCTCTCTCTCTCTCTCTCTCTCTCTCTCTCTCTCTCTCTCTCTCTCTCTCTCTGTGTGTGTGTGTGATAATTAAATGCACTTCTGCAGCGGGGGAAGCTGTAAAATGATTGGGACAAACAGAGCAACAAGTCTCGGGTACTGTAGTTCCCCGTGGACACGGCAAGCCAAGAGAGTGAGTCACCTGAAACAACTCTCACAACAGTGATAGCAGCAGAATAGCATTTCATTATTTTTCTTGTCTTGTCTTCTCACTTCTGTTGTCGCAGAACATTATCAAACACCTCACTATGTTTTGTACAAAACTGGCCCTCAACATAGCAGCAAACACCTTTAAAGCTCCTGTGTGTAAGGTTACCCTAACCTTAAACCAGGGGTCTGCAACCGTATCTTTATTTTCTTTCTTTCTTTCATTATTTCTTTCAAAGTGAACACTTATTTTTTAGGGATCAAGGCGATAAATGAAAGTGGTTTATTATTTCGTCCACTGAAATATTTGTCTTTGGAATGTGGATAGACTTGAATGAGAGTCCTGTCCATCTTTGGATCCATTTCAAAGAGGTAAAAACAGCAATGAAATGTCAACAGTTTCCTTTTTTTTACTTATTAGATTTCATAAATGCAACAAACTGCTTTTTTCTCACATAGTATATCTTTATACAACTTTATATGTGATGTCATGTTCTTTTTATGGATCAAATAGGTTTGGCGGCTCCAGATTACGTTCATTTGGGTGGACAAAAAGGGACAAAAAAGGCTCTTTTAATATTTAAAGATTGCAGAAGCCTGTCTTAACCTAACCCTAAAACCACATCTTAACTCTCAAAAAGTCCTTTAAGATCGTGAGGACCAGGAAAAATGTCCTCACAAAATCAAAATGTGTCTTCAAGTTCACATCCCAACTGTTGGCGTTTGTCCATTGTGAGTCTGGATTCATGAAAATCAACACTTCATCCAATCATGTGATTGTACACTTAGTGCACTAAAGTTCATTTCTGGTTCTTAAAGTAATGGACAAGCTAAGTCTGACTGTGATTTCAAGAATGTCTTTATTTTATTTTTAATGAGATTCTACAGCCAAAGGTTTTCAGATCTGTTTCACACGCTGGGCACAGAACTGAAGGCAAGTACAAATTATTTTTCACATTTCCATAAGACTTTAGGTCAAAGTCATGCAGTTAAAAATGCCGGCATCACAGTGTGATCACAAATAATTGCAGCCCATCACAGTAAATGCCTCCCCGGGGTTCGTTACAGACCCAAAACTTCATTTAGAGAGCGTGACCGTGTGACATATGAGACAGAGTTTGACAGATGATGCTCATTAAGCAAACATGTCAGTTAAAAGCAAAGCCAATAAAATATGACATTGCTTATCTCCTGTAGTTTTTGTGACTTTACAAACTACTTTACTGAGCAGGTGCTCGGGCATGAGTTAAGGGGAGCCAGTGAATAATTCATTTGCTTTATTCTCCACATGAGGAGGGTCACGGGGTCACTGGTCAGAAAGGTGGGGTACACTCTTGATAGGTCGCCAGTCCATCGCAGAGCCACACAGATGCTGTGAGACGCAGTGCAAATTTGTGGCATCATAACTTTACATACAAATTCAATGCACAGAGGCGGTAAAATCGCAGCCATTGCGTCTATCGCACAAATCGCATCTGGTGCACAAGTTGAACTTTTGCAGAAATCAGTGTTGAGATTCTCTAAATGACGTTGTGTACTAGTCAGCGGCCACACTCCACTTTGGGAAATGTATTATTTTTCTTGCGTGGACACTCGGAGCCGTACGACTTCTTTATCTCTTGAGGTGAAACACGTCACGTTGTGTCCGGCTCCGTATGGTGTGCGTTGTGAAACCACGACACCAAGACGACGGTTTCTTCTCTGCGGACGTTTCCACAGGCGAGTGCAACAATGCTTTGGCTGACGTTCTAAAAAGAAATGCCCGTTACTTCTGTTTAAAATGCATCGACTTGGGGCCAGCGTTCCCATCGCGTCACAAAATGATCCTGTGTCCGGTGTGAACACGGCATCGTGCCTACGGTCAGTTTTGTGTCCAACTGACCATGTTTTTGGACCGCGGGAAGAAAACTGGAAAAACTTCCCCTGAGAACAAACTCCATGCAGAAAGGCCCTTGTACCGACTGGGTCTTCTTTAGCAACAGTGCTAACCACTAAACCAACCGTGTGGCCCCCACTGAATGAACAAAATCAAATATAATCTGTTTTAATGAGCTCTAATGAGCTATTTAGCCTGATTTTATTAAAGCTCTCTCCACATGCAGACGTCATCTGCAGTGTTTACTGGGAATGTTTGGATTTCTTCTCCTTTAACCTTAGGTAAAGGCAGTTAGCATTTAGCTGCTGAGCAGAATTCATGGTGGACATGGAAACAAGAGAGTGGAGTGGGGGAAAGTTTGGATGATTAAGGGGTCAATCACATGTAGCGTCATCAGAAATTCATTATATTCAAGCGTCAGCGCGGAACCTCTGTAGTTCCCCCTGAGGAATTTTGAGTAAGTACCAGAATAGTGCCAGTGTCTGTACATGACGTATGCTTAGATCCTCTCACGCTGTCCCCACTGCTCCACACATTTATCCCATCATTAAGGCCAAGCTGATTATCATGTTTACGTTTGTCAATACTGAAATAAAGATTATGCTTAGATACTAGAGAGAGAGAGAGAGAGAGACACTGTGCAGCCCTGTTGTACATCCAGGTTTATTTTTAGTAGAAGAATCCGCTGCTGAATCCTCACCTGTGTTTTCAGCCTCACTCCCAACTGTACACAGCAGTCTCGCTTTACTAGCTCTATGTTGAGCTTCTCTCTGCCCTGACTCCCATCAGTTGTGATGTCAAATGTGTCAGCAGCAGCTGTTGTTGTTGTTGTTGTTGTTGTTGTTGTTGTGTGCAGCTTGGAAAGGTTGACTCCAGATTTAAATATCTCAATGCTGAGAAACACCGTAAGAGAGAGATTTTCATAGGAGCTGATGCGTCAGTATAAGTCAGTGTTGTGTGAACATTGTTTGCCAATGCTTTAAATGTAACGTGACATTTGCTGTGGTCGCTCCCTAAATTAAAACTCTTCTTCTCCTTGGCGTTCCCTGACCATGTATAAGAGTTGGCTGTTTTAGTGTTATATATACGGTATATATATTATTTTTTTTTGACCTTGTTTCTGTGTGATATTGGTTTAATGTACGTTTTTTTATATTGCTTTTAGTTTACATTGCTTCATATCTGTTTTGCAGAGATGTATAGTAACGAAGTAGAACTACTTCACTACTGTACTTAAGTACTAAAATGAGTATTTTTTTTCCTCCTACTTCCACTTGTACTTCACTACATATTTTCGATGAGTTTGATACTTTTACTCCGATACATTTTTCACGTGCTGCATCTTTACTCTTTACTAAAAAGTGCAAAAGCAGTTTTAAATGGAGCCAGACTCGCACACAAAAACAGAGCCATGGTGTCGTGAGGCACATCTGCTCTGCATCTCGTCGAAGCTTGGTTTTCGTCCACTTTTAAATAAACTTTGAACCCTCCATCCTCATCCAGACAAAGATCTTTTAATCCGTTGGTGAAACTCAGACACAATAAGATTATTTTTCTTTCATTTACACTTTTTTTTTTTTCAGTTTTTAGCTGAATGTGTTAATTAATTCAATGATGTAACAGCAGCTCCGAGGTTCTGCTTTTTAACAACAGCAACACAACACAAGCTCAAACCCCCAAGTGCCTTGTTTAAATGCACCTCTGGCTTTTGCGATGCATTTTTCATGCTGTTTTAGTCGCCACATGATACTGTATGCTGTACGGTGGCAACTCTTTTGAGACTGCTTCTTGGTGTCAGGGCTCATTTGACTATAATTACCCTGTGGCCCTTAATACATATGTATATATTTGTTACCATGACAATGAAGGTCCGTTATGCCCTCCGATGGTTTACTTGTGGAGGTGGTATCCAAGTCACCAAAATGGTTTATCATGGAGAAAGAAGTGTTCAGGCTCAAACTTTAAATGATTAGGTCACTAAATGTTGTCACTTCCACGGAAGCTCAGCTTCTCTGGGAGCAGTGGGCGGGGCGCGGACACTAGACTTCTGATGATTGGAGGACCTGTCTGAAAGGTGGAGACAGTTTTTGATTGACACTGTTGCAGAAACATCCAACACAACCTTTTCTGCCACAGTCCTGTGTGTTATTTGCTCGGTGATATCGACCATTTTCATTTGTACATACACACTGTAAATAAAAACACTATTCTAGCATTTCAGTTTTACAAAATTATCACATTTCCTTGTTTGCAGAATGAATGTATAAATAACTGGGCCTAAAATGAGCTTCCCCCAGACCAGCAACCACCACTGCTTTTCCAAACAGTGAGGTGTAGGAGAGCGTACAGGCCCGAAAGAGAACTGTTAGTTTCAACTGGAAAAAATATGACAAACAAATGCAGAATACAAAGCGATAAAACCCACGCTGGTCTTTCTATCTCATGCATGGAAGCTCACACACAAACATATTATACATATAAAACACCCACACTCGCCATCACTAACACACACACACACAGGTTGTATGAATACATTTATCCATGTTTGATTTAGAGAACAATCCACATCTGCAGAGATTTCCAGAATTAGTCACCCGGTAAGTCTGTGAGGAGAATAGACTCTGTAATAATAAATGAACACGCAGTCTTCTAAAAGCTGCTTCTCTGTTCCGTATATTCCCAGAAAGACTAAAATCCCAAGCGAGCGCAGTGTGGTGGGTCTCGGGCTATTGAGAGCTGCAGCGAGCATTGGCTGCCTCTGTATTATTTTGGGAAATGTAAGCTTGCTTGCTCCATTGCATCTGAATTGCCTCCAACTCACCTGCACACATCATTCTCCTGGAGGGAATAACTGTTTATTCCTGTGCCATATGTGGTATTTCCATGTCTCCCAAGTCGTAACAAAAACAAATTTACATCAAGCGACGTATAAAGTCTCTTTTATACTATTTCCAATGCAAGGTGTTCCTTTGGTCGATGGTTGTGCGAGGAAGAAGATTAAAATCTTGTTAGGGTGTCAAACATAAGTGAACCATGTGACAGCTTTGTGGCTCAAAATGTAAATCAAACGTCCCCATGGGTTTGAGTTCCACATACACTCAATTTAACCACTTTATTGCACAAGAGCTTGTGGCTCGTTTCCCACTGCCTGTGCCAGTGCAAACACTTAAAAAAAAAACACAACACACACACAATAACATGTCAGAGTGAGCACGGTAGTTTAAGCATTTATGTGCAGCTAACAAGACGCATCTGTCAGAGGCAGGCGGGTTCAAACATGGATCCTTCCATTTCTGCACACGGGCATAAATGATGTCCACACAAACGGTAACCAACTTTTTTTTAAAAAGTGAAGTGTAGAGAATAATAGGCAGGGCTACACTACCATGTACTATTATGGTACATATGATCAATTATCACAAATTTATCTACAATATCACTGATATTTAACGGAGAGATCATATGAAAACATCCATGTGGATGATTTTTGTTTTAATATCAGCAGCAGCGGTGGGTATTTAGAGACGCCACTATACGATATTATCACGATATGCTATTGTATTGCGATGTAATGGGATTTTTCCATCTTTTTCAACTGCAACTCATGGCCTGTTTCATCCAATAAAATGTCTAATCATACTATTCATACTCATAATATATACAGTACATAATCAGTCTATTCATCTACCTCCAGATGTTTGATTTAAACGTTGTTGGTGCATCTCTGTTCTTTCTCCGTCTCCATCATTCGTGTTAATTTCGGCCATCTGGGAGCATTTGGCACCATCTAATGGACTGAAACACAATTAATGTTTTTATTCTAATACACAAAAAGGTTCATGTTCATTTGTAACGTAAGCTAAATATGTATACGCTAAAAATGTATACTTAAAAGTCTGAGTGATATAAAATCGGCATGCAAAATTTTCACAGAATATTTTAATATACTGATTTTACCCCCGCCTCTAATCAGCAGTATGTTTTACTTACAATAATCAACTGTAATTAAGAGCCAGGTTAATGTCCTTATATTGTTTTTTATTGACTAAGAGCGTCATGTCCACCACCAGCTGTGGCTCATGACCATTGACATCACTATTTTTAGAATTGAACTGCTGACTCCTTATTGGCCGTCTGTGGGCGACCAGGTGCTCGGTGGACGCTGTGTTGGTGTAATTTACACTTCAAAAAATTGTAGTTTAAAGCACTTTGACTGGTCATTTGAATTCATACAGCATCATGGTCATCTGCATGCAGCCTCACATCTGTTCGACCCTTTCACACATTGTCGGCACAGGCAGTGGGAGCAGCGTGGGGTTAAGTGTACTGCTCAAGCATCCAGACTTAGTGGATCCAGGGATCGAACACACTCCACCGCTAAGGGCCCACTCTGCCACTGTTGTCATCGACAACACCCTGGCAAGCAACCTCATTTTCAAATGGCTTTTGTTTAGCTCGGTAGCAGAGAGAATAGATTAAAGACATGATTTATTCCTAAAAAACAAACATTTCCTCTGTGTTCTCGCGTAGTGTCGTAGGAAATTGTCTTGTCCTCTGTTTAAAATGGGAGCCATTTTTTATCCTCTTCTGGTGACAGGAGGAAATAATGTTTGTAATCGTCGTTTCCATTTTCTTAATGAAAGAAAATAAAACTGCAACATCCTGCAGGTTTTTCACATTGAAAGCTTCCGGCTGTCTGTACAGAACTCACATGGTTCCTGACCAGTCCTCCTGCGTGCAGTCAAGAAGAGAATTGTTTTCAAGCTACACTTTTTTTTAGCATTCTGTTCTGCAAATATGGAATTTTTCACATTTAAACACATTTCAGTTTAAAGTAACCACAGGGACCAGATTATTTTTTTCATTTGATGCAAGTGTCAAACATCAGTCAAGTGATAATAACATTCAGACGATGACCTTTGGCTCGCTTCCTCTTAATTATACGACCACGTTGGGTCTGGTGTTCACAGACAGCCGATTATTTCTTCTTTCTTTACGTTTCTGCGTCTGAGAACTTTAAATCAACGTTAAAATTCTCATCAGAGAACTTTAAGGCTTTTTAAATTGGCGGCTAATTAATAGACTATTGAGTATTGGATCTGGTGTTTTGTTGCTTAGCAGCATCTGTTAGCACAGATATGAGTGCGGGGAGGAGTAACAAGGGTAGTTAATGGGCTGGAGACAATGGTGATGCTCTTATTATTTTAAATTGCCTTCACAGAAAGATGAGAAAATAACTAAGACACCAACTTGGGTCCAGGTCAGACAGAGATGTGAACTGCTGTCAACTCAACAGGCAGTCTGCTGTAATAATAAACCAACATGACTTAGTCTGTGTCCGTCCATACACTTTGCATTGTGGTCCAGGACTTTTAAAGGTTTTTCCCAAGTCTCCCTCATTTCCTTGACTCCCTCGTTACAGGAAAGAAAAAATTTGCACGTCTTCTAAAGACAGGTGTATAAAGAGAATCAACAAGTAGCAGCAATAAGACTCACACACACTGTCTGAACTTGCAAGAAGAACTTTATTACTGTAGTTTTTCAGTTCTAGACCTTCAACAAATGTTGAAAATTAGAAATAATCTTAAACAGAATCATGCACTGACAACGCTGCAGTTATAAAATGCAAAATTTAAGCATCTTATTTTCAGTCACCTGACCAGGTTTCAACAGGCACAACTCAAGTTTTTTGTAAATGGACCTGCAGAACATCCTATAAAGACAAGGCATTATACTATATAGGAAAGCTAATGTTTGCATCTAAAAAAATTTTGTATCAGTTGGGCAAATGTGCTAAATAGCTAGAAAGCTAAATAATATAATGAAATTTGTGCCATATTACCCTATTCTCCTTTTATTTACAATACATTCAAACAAAATCTGCTCTAATTTTGCTGCATATTTTACATAGACTGTATATAAAAAAGAGACACAGTGTTTTTGATTGAGGAACAAATTCTCATTATGAAGCCGAGAGATTTACAATTTCAGTGGTAGTTTTTGAAACAGGATTATTTCCCATTTATTGGATGATACCAGCGTTTTATCATCTGTTTTCCTCTAAATAGGAGCATAATTTACAAAATGAACATCATGTTCTATTGTAGAAGAAGACATTAAAAGGAAAAATGTTTAATGATGTCATAAATCATGTGAAGGTAAAGGCACATTTTCCCTTCTATTCAAACAAAGTTGTCCTCGTGGCTACCCACTACTTAGGCTTCAGTATAGCAGTGGGTCAAAAACTTTACGCACTTTATTCTCTGAGAAATCCTGGACTTTAAACTTTTCACGTTTTGTTTTCTTCACTTAGACAGATATCACAATGTATCGCTCGCTATATGATTGTCTTGCAATATATTGACTATGACAGAATCTTTGTATCGTGATATTAGTGGTATCGTGGACCATGTATCGCGTATTGTATTGTGGGTTCCCCGGTTTTTCCTACCCCTACTTCAGTAATGTTTAAATGCTGATATTTTATGATCCAAAGTTGGATCATAAAAGAGTTCATGCTGCACAACAGCCTTCATTTTAAAGAAATTGAAGAAAATAAAAGACAAGGTCAGAGAAAAGCTGAACAATAAATGGTTTATGAAGTCAAAAAAATGCTGCAACTCACAGTGGTGAGATTCTCTGCACAACATTTTTTTATTTTCAGGTACAGCAATTAAAATGTTTAAGTTTGGAACGCCGTGTGTCACAGAGTGAATTCATCACTGTGGGAAACCATCAGTGGAAAATGATTGATGATTTTTCAAAGTTATGTGTCAAAAGGGGAAGTGGTAATTCAGCACAATTTGCAAGTATGATAGACGCCGTTATTTGTAATTTCTCAAGCGAGTGACATGCTTTAAAAGGTTAGTAACAAAGTGTTACAGAGAGGTGACAGAATGGATTTGGCTTGAATTTTTCAGTGACAACGTGAAGCTGCAGGCAGAATCCCAGAGGGCAGGCAGGGGAAAGCAAAATATGTACAAGTGTACGACACCAAATAATGACATGTTGTTCCTGCTGCTACTTGATAATGTCAGAGCAGCATTTTGTCACTTGTTATTTGGTCAATATTGATGTGATGGATCCTTAATCCAGATATTATTCCATCAGCTGTCACTGCATGTATCCTGTGAATGACAGCCGATACACGAGGCATTTTGTCCCCCGGGGCCACGTGTTGGATCACAGAGTAACCGTGCAGATAATGTATTATTTAGTAGTTGTCGCGATTTTCAAAGACACTATATGTTTATGTGCGTGAGGTATGAGGATTATGTGTAAGGCCCCGCACATGAAGGTATTTTATTTTTTTATTTATTGTTTTATCTTAAAACAAATCCTAACTGAAAGGTCCTTTTGTGTTTAAGAATAAATCCACACAGCAGTTCATGTGTTTCTATATCCATGTATCTATTCCTTTGTTTAAAAAAACAAAATAAATAAAAAAAAGATTGAAACAAAAATATTACAAAAAATCATAGGTAAGTATTTAATCCATAACTTTCACAGAAAAGTCATAGGTAAGTATGTCATCCAATTTTTAAAAAAAAGTCAAACTTTAGCATGTCGTCCAAAATCACTCAAAAAAGTCATAGAATAGCATGTAGTCCAAAATCACTGAAAAAAGTCATAGTATAGCATGTCGTCCAAAATCACTGAAAAAAGTCATAGTATAGCATGTCGTCCAAAATCACTGAAAAAAGTCATAGTATAGCATGTCGTCCAAAATCACTGAAAAAAGTCATAGTATAGCATGTCGTCCAAAATCAGTCAAAAAAGTCATAGTATAGCATGTCGTCCAAAATCAGTCAAAAAAGTCATAGTATAGCATGTCGTCCAAAATCACTGAAAAAAGTCATAGTATAGCATGTCGTCCAAAATCACTCAAAAAAGTCATATTATTGTATGTCGTCCAAAATGAGACAAAAAAGTCATAGTATAGTATGTCGTCCAAAATCACGCCAAAAAGTCATAGTATAGCATGTCGTCCAAAATCACTCAAAAATGTCATAGTATAGCATGTCATCCAAAATGAGACAAAAAAGTCATAGTATAGTATGTCGTCCAAAATCACTCCAAAAAGTCATAGTATAGCATGTAGTCCAAAATCACTCAAAAATGTCATAGTATAGCATGTCATCCAAAATGAGACAAAAAAGTCATAGTATAGTATGTCGTCCAAAAACACTCAAAAAAGTCATAGTATAGTATGTCGTCCAAAATGAGACAAAAAAGTCATAGTATAGCATGTCGTCCAAAATCACTCCAAAAAGTCATAGTATAGCATGTAGTCCAAAATCACTCAAAAATGTCATAGTATAGCATGTCATCCAAAATGAGACAAAAAAGTCATAGTATAGTATGTCGTCCAAAAACACTCAAAAAAGTCATAGTATAGTATGTCGTCCAAAATGAGACAAAAAAGTCATAGTATAGCATGTCGTCCAAAATCACTCAAAAAAGTCATAGTATAGCATGTCGTCCAAAATCACTCATAAAAGTCATAGTATAGCATGTCGTCCAAAATCACTCAAAACCGTCATTGTATAGTATGCTGTGTCAACCCAATATTGGCTCAGTTATATGTAAGTGATGGGAATCGAACCAGTGTCTCTTAAGGACTGGTTTTGAATGGGAGCATCACTAACCACTCAGCCAACTGCAAAGGTGCAAAATGTGTCCCAAAATCATGACAAATGTCATAGTATAGTATGCCATCCAAAATCGCCTAAAAAATTCATAGTATAGTATGTCGTCCAAAATCAGTCAAAAATATCATAGTATAGCATGTCGTCCAAAATCAGTCAAAAATATCATAGTATAGCATGTCGTCCAAAATCAGTCAAAAAAGTCATAGTATAGCATGTCGTCCAAAATCACTCAAAAAAGTCATAGTATAGTATGTCATCCAAAATGAGACAAAAAAGTCATAGTATAGTATGTCGTCCAAAATCACTCAAAAAAGTCATAGTATAGTATGTCGTCCAAAATGAGACAAAAATGTCATAGTATAGCATGTCGTCCAAAATCACTCCAAAAAGTCATAGTATAGCATGTCGTCCAAAATCACTCAAAAAAGTCATAGTATAGTATGTCGTCCAAAATGAGACAAAAAAGTCATAGTATAGCATGTCGTCCAAAATCACTCAAAAAAGTCATAGTATAGCATGTCGTCCAAAATCACTCAAAAAAGTCATAGTATAGCATGTCATCCAGAATCACTCCAAAAAGTCATAGTATAGCATGTCGTCCAAAATCACTCAAAAAAGTCATAGTATAGTATGTCATCCAAAATGAGACAAAAAAGTCATAGTATAGCATGTCGTCCATAATCACTCCAAAAAGTCATAGTATAGCATGTCTTCCAAAATCACTCAAAAAAGTCATAGTATAGCATGTCGTCCAAAATCACTCAAAAAAGTCATAGTATAGTATGTCATCCAAAATGAGACAAAAAAGTCATAGTATAGCATGTCGTCCAAAATCACTCCAAAAAGTCATAGTATAGCATGTCGTCCAAAATCACTCAAAAAAGTCATATTATTGTATGTCGTCCAAAATGAGACAAAAAAGTCATAGTATAGTATGTCGTCCAAAATCACTCCAAAAAGTCATAGTATAGCATGTCGTCCAAAATCACTCAAAAAAGTCATAGTATAGTATGTCATCCAAAATGAGACAAAAATGTCAGAGTATAGTATGTCGTCCAAAATGAGACAAAAATGTCATAGTATAGCATGTAGTCCAAAATCACTCAAAAATGTCATAGTATAGCATGTCGTCCAAAATCACTCAAAAAAGTCATAGTATAGCATGTCGTCCAAAATCAGTCAAAAATGTCATAGTATAGCATGTCGTCCAAAATCACTCAAAAATGTCATAGTATAGCATATCGTCCAAAATCACTCAAAAAAGTCATAGTATAGCATGTCGTCCAAAATCACTCCAAAAAGTCATAGTATAGCATGTCTTCCAAAATCACTCCAAAAAGTCATAGTATAGCATGTCGTCCAAAATCACTCAAAAAAGTCATAGTATAGTATGTCGTCCAAAATGAGACAAAAATGTCATAGTATAGCATGTCGTCCAAAATCACTCAAAAAAGTCATAGTATAGCATGTCGTACAAAATCACTCCAAAAAGTCATAGTATAGCATGTCTTCCAAAATCACTCAAAAAAGTCATAGTATAGCATGTCGTCCAAAATCACTCAAAAGAGTCATAGTATAGTATGTCATCCAAAATGAGACAAAAAAGTCATAGTATTGTATGTCGTCCAAAATCATTCAAAAAAGTCATAGTATAGCATGTCGTCCAAAATCACTCCAAAAAGTCATAGTATAGCATGTCGTCCAAAATCACTCAAAAAAGTCATATTATTGTGCTGTCCAAAATGAGACAAAAAAGTCATAGTATAGTATGTCGTCCAAAATCACGCCAAAAAGTCATAGTATAGCATGTCGTCCAAAATCACTCAAAAATGTCATAGTATAGCATGTCATCCAAAATGAGACAAAAAAGTCATAGTATAGTATGTCGTCCAAAATCACTCCAAAAAGTCATAGTATAGCATGTAGTCCAAAATCACTCAAAAATGTCATAGTATAGCATGTCATCCAAAATGAGACAAAAAAGTCATAGTATAGTATGTCGTCCAAAAACACTCAAAAAAGTCATAGTATAGTATGTCGTCCAAAATGAGACAAAAAAGTCATAGTATAGCATGTCGTCCAAAATCACTCCAAAAAGTCATAGTATAGCATGTAGTCCAAAATCACTCAAAAATGTCATAGTATAGCATGTCGTCCAAAATGAGACAAAAAAGTCATAGTATAGCATGTCGTCCAAAATCACTCCAAAAAGTCATAGTATAGCATGTAGTCCAAAATGAGACAAAAAAGTCATAGTATAGCATGTCGTCCAAAATCACTCAAAAAAGTCATAGTATAGCATGTCGTCCAAAATCACTCAAAAAAGTCATAGTATAGCATGTCGTCCAAAATCACTCAAAACCGTCATTGTATAGTATGCTGTGTCAACCCAATATTGGCTCAGTTATATGTAAGTGATGGGAATCGAACCAGTGTCTCTTAAGGACTGGTTTTGAATGGGAGCATCACTAACCACTCAGCCAACTGCAAAGGTGCAAAATGTGTCCCAAAATCATGACAAATGTCATAGTATAGTATGCCATCCAAAATCGCCTAAAAAATTCATAGTATAGTATGTCGTCCAAAATCAGTCAAAAATATCATAGTATAGCATGTCGTCCAAAATCAGTCAAAAAAGTCATAGTATAGCATGTCGTCCAAAATCACTCAAAAAAGTCATAGTATAGTATGTCATCCAAAATGAGACAAAAAAGTCATAGTATAGTATGTCGTCCAAAATCACTCCAAAAAGTCATAGTATAGCTTGTCGTCCAAAATCACTCAAAAAAGTCATAGTATAGCATGTCGTCCAAAATCACTCATAACCTTCATTGTATAGTATGCTGTGTCAACCGAATATTGGCTCAGTTATATGTAAGTGATGGGAATGGAACCAGTGTCTCTTAAGGGCTGGTTTTGAATGGGAGCGTCACTAACCACTCAGCCAACTGCGAAGGTGCAAAATGTGTACCAAAATCATGACAAATGTCATAGTATAGTATGCCATCCAAAATCGCCTAAAAGATTCATAGTATAGTATGTCGTCCAAAATCAGTCAAAAATGTCATAGTATAGCATGTCGTCCAAAATCACTCACAAAAGCCATAGTATAGTATGTCGTCCAAAATCACTCAAAAAAGTCATAGTATAGCATGTCGTCCAAAATCACTCAAAAAAGTCATAGTATAGCATGTCGTCCAAAATCACTCAAAAAAGTCATAGTATAGCATGTCGTCCAAAATCACTCAAAAAAGTCATAGTATAGCATGTCGTCCAAAATCACTCCAAAAAGTCATAGTATAGCATGTCGTCCAAAATCACTCAAAAAAGTCATAGTATAGTATGTCGTCCAAAATCAGTCAAAAAAGTCATAGTATAGCATGTCGTCCAAAATCACTCAAAAAAGTCATAGTACAGTATGTCGTCCAAAATGAGACAAAAAAGTCATAGTATAGTATGTCGTCCAAAATCACTCAAAAATGTCATAGTATAGCATGTCTTCCAAAATCACTCAAAAAAGTCATAGTATAGCATGTCGTCCAAAATCACTCAAAAAAGTCATAGTATAGCATGTAGTCCAAAATCACTCAAAAATGTCATAGTATAGCATGTCTTCCAAAATCACTCAAAAAAGTCATAGTATAGCATGTCGTCCAAAATCACTCAAAAAAATCATAGTATAGCATGTAGTCCAAAATCACTCAAAAATGTCATAGTATAGTATGTCATCCAAAATGAGTCAAAAATGTCATAGTATAGTATGTCGTCCGAAATCACTCAAAACCGTCATTGTATAGTATGCTGTGTCAACCCAATATTGGCTCAGTTATATGTAAGTGATGGGAATCGAACCAGTGTCTCTTAAGGGCTGGTTTTGAATGGGAGCATCACTAACCACTCAGCCAACTGCAAAGGTGCAAAATGTGTCCCAAAATCATGACAAATGTCATAGTATAGTATGCCATCCAAAATCGCCTAAAAAATTCATAGTAAAGTATGTCGTCCAAAATCAGTCAAAAATGTCATAGTATAGCATGTCGTCCAAAATCACTCAAAAAAGTCATAGTATAGCATGTCGTCCAAAATCACTCCAAAAAGTCATAGTATAGCATGTTGTCCAAAATCAGTCAAAAATGTCATAGTATAGCATGTCGTCCAAAATCACTCAAAAAAGTCATAGTATAGCATGTAGTCCAAAATCACTCAAAAATGTCATATTAACGCATGTCGTCCAAAATCACTCCAAAAAGTCATAGTATAGCATGTCGTCCAAAATCACTCAAAAATGTCATAGTATAGCATGTCGCCCAAAATCACTCACAAAAGCCATAGTATAGTATGTCATCCAAAATGAGACAAAAAAGTCATAGTATAGCATGTCGTCCAAAATCACTCAAAAAAGTCATAGTATAGCATGTCGTCCAAAATCAGTCAAAAATGTCATAGTATAGCATGTCGTCCAAAATCACTCAAAAATGTCATAGTATAGCATATCGTCCAAAATCACTCAAAAAAGTCATAGTATAGCATGTCGTCCAAAATCAGTCAAAAATGTCATAGTATAGCATGTCGTCCAAAATCATATAGCATATCGTCCAAAATCACTCAAAAAAGTCATAGTATAGCATGTCGTCCAAAATCACTCCAAAAAGTCATAGTATAGCATGTCGTCCAAAATCACTCCAAAAAGTCATAGTATAGCATGTCGTCCAAAATCACTCCAAAAAGTCATAGTATAGCATGTCGTCCAAAATCACTCAAAAAAGTCATAGTATAGTATGTCGTCCAAAATCACTCAAAACCGTAATTGTATAGTATGCTGTGTCAACCCAATATTGGCTCAGTTATATGTAAGTGATGGGAATCGAACCAGTGTCTCTTAAGGGCTGGTTTTGAATGGGAGCATCACTAACCACTCAGCCAACTGCAAAGGTGCAAAATGTGTCCCAAAATCATGACAAATGTCATAGTATAGTATGCCAGCCAAAATCGCCTAAAAAATTCATAGTATAGTATGTCGTCCAAAATCAGTCAAAAATGTCATAGTATAGCATGTCGTCCAAAATCAGTCAAAAAAGTCATAGTATAGCATGTCGTCCAAAATCACTCAAAAAAGTCATAGTATAGTATGTCATCCAAAATGAGACAAAAAAGTCATAGTATAGTATGTCGTCCAAAATCACTCCAAAAAGTCATAGTATAGCATGTTGTCCAAAATCAGTCAAAAATGTCATAGTATAGCATGTCGTCCAAAATCACTCAAAAAAGTCATAGTATAGCATGTAGTCCAAAATCACTCAAAAATGTCATAGTATAGCATGTCGTCCAAAATCACTCCAAAAAGTCATAGTATAGCATGTCGTCCAAAATCAGTCAAAAATGTCATAGTATAGCATGTCGTCCAAAATCACTCAAAAATGTCATAGTATAGCATATCGTCCAAAATCACTCAAAAAAGTCATAGTATAGTATGTCGTCCAAAATGAGACAAAAATGTCATAGTATAGCATGTCGTCCAAAATCACTCCAAAAAGTCATAGTATAGCATGTCGTCCAAAATCACTCAAAAAAGTCATAGTATAGCATGTCGTCCAGAATCACTCCAAAAAGTCATAGTATAGCATGTCGTCCAAAATCACTCCAAAAAGTCATAGTATAGCTTGTCGTCCAAAATCACTCAAAAAAGTCATAGTATAGTATGTCGTCCAAAATGAGACAAAAATGTCATAGTATAGCATGTCGTCCAAAATCACTCAAAAAAGTCATAGTATAGCATGTCGTCCAAAATCACTCAAAAAAGTCATAGTATAGTATGTCATCCAAAATGAGACAAAAAAGTCATAGTATAGCATGTCGTCCAAAATCACTCAAAAAAGTCATAGTATAGCATGTCGTCCAAAATCACTCAAAAAAGTCATAGTATAGCATGTCGTCCAGAATCACTCCAAAAAGTCATAGTATAGCATGTCGTCCAAAATCACTCAAAAAAGTCATAGTATAGCATGTCGTCCAAAATCACTCAAAAATGTCATAGTATAGCATGTCGCCAAAAATCACTCCAAAAAGTCATAGTATAGCATGTCGTCCAAAATCACTCCAAAAAGTCATAGTATAGTATGTCATCCAAAATGAGACAAAAAAGTCATAGTATAGCATGTCGTCCAAAATCACTCAAAAAAGTCATAGTATAGCATGTCGTCCAAAATCACTCAAAAAAGTCATAGTATAGCATGTCGTCCAGAATCACTCCAAAAAGTCATAGTATAGCATGTCGTCCAAAATCACTCAAAAAAGTCATAGTATAGCATGTCGTCCAAAATCACTCCAAAAAGTCATAGTATAGCATGTCTTCCAAAATCACTCAAAAAAGTCATAGTATAGCATGTCGTCCAAAATCACTCAAAAAAGTCATAGTATAGCATGTCGTCCAAAATCAGTCAAAAATGTCATAGTATAGCATGTCGTCCAAAATCCCTCAAAAATGTCATAGTATAGCATGTCGTCCAAAATCACTCAAAAAAGTCATAGTATAGTATGTAGTCCAAAATCACTCAAAAATGTCATAGTATAGCATGTCGCCAAAAATCACTCAAAAATGTCATAGTATATAGCATGTCGTCCAAAATCACTCCAAAAAGTCATAGTATAGCATGTCGTCCAAAATCAGTCAAAAAAGTCATAGTATAGCATGTAGTCCAAAATCACTCAAAAATGTCATATTATAGCATGTCGTCCAAAATCACTCCAAAAAGTCATAGTATAGCATGTCGTCCAAAATCACTCAAAAATGTCATAGTATAGCATGTCGTCCAAAATCACTCAAAAAAGTCATAGTATAGTATGTCGTCCAAAATGAGACAAAAAAGTCATAGTATAGCATGTCGTCCAAAATCACTCACAAAAGCCATAGTATAGTATGTCATCCAAAATGAGACAAAAAAGTCATAGTATAGCATGTCGTCCAAAATCACTCAAAAAAGTCATAGTATAGCATGTCGTCCAAAATCAGTCAAAAATGTCATAGTATAGCATGTCGTCCAAAATCACTCAAAAATGTCATAGTATAGCATATCGTCCAAAATCACTCAAAAAAGTCATAGTATAGCATGTCGTCCAAAATCAGTCAAAAATGTCATAGTATAGCATGTCGTCCAAAATCATATAGCATATCGTCCAAAATCACTCAAAAAAGTCATAGTATAGCATGTCGTCCAAAATCACTCCAAAAAGTCATAGTATAGCATGTCGTCCAAAATCACTCCAAAAAGTCATAGTATAGCATGTCGTCCAAAATCACTCCAAAAAGTCATAGTATAGCATGTCGTCCAAAATCACTCAAAAAAGTCATAGTATAGTATGTCGTCCAAAATCACTCAAAACCGTAATTGTATAGTATGCTGTGTCAACCCAATATTGGCTCAGTTATATGTAAGTGATGGGAATCGAACCAGTGTCTCTTAAGGGCTGGTTTTGAATGGGAGCATCACTAACCACTCAGCCAACTGCAAAGGTGCAAAATGTGTCCCAAAATCATGACAAATGTCATAGTATAGTATGCCAGCCAAAATCGCCTAAAAAATTCATAGTATAGTATGTCGTCCAAAATCAGTCAAAAATGTCATAGTATAGCATGTCGTCCAAAATCAGTCAAAAAAGTCATAGTATAGCATGTCGTCCAAAATCACTCAAAAAAGTCATAGTATAGTATGTCATCCAAAATGAGACAAAAAAGTCATAGTATAGTATGTCGTCCAAAATCACTCCAAAAAGTCATAGTATAGCATGTTGTCCAAAATCAGTCAAAAATGTCATAGTATAGCATGTCGTCCAAAATCACTCAAAAAAGTCATAGTATAGCATGTCGTCCAAAATCACTCAAAAAAGTCATAGTATAGCATGTCGTCCAAAATCAGTCAAAAATGTCATAGTATAGCATGTCGTCCAAAATCACTCAAAAATGTCATAGTATAGCATATCGTCCAAAATCACTCAAAAAAGTCATAGTATAGCATGTCGTCCAAAATCACTCCAAAAAGTCATAGTATAGCATGTCTTCCAAAATCACTCCAAAAAGTCATAGTATAGCATGTCGTCCAAAATCACTCAAAAAAGTCATAGTATAGTATGTCGTCCAAAATGAGACAAAAATGTCATAGTATAGCATGTCGTCCAAAATCACTCAAAAAAGTCATAGTATAGCATGTCGTCCAAAATCACTCCAAAAAGTCATAGTATAGCATGTCTTCCAAAATCACTCAAAAAAGTCATAGTATAGCATGTCGTCCAAAATCACTCAAAAAAGTCATAGTATAGTATGTCATCCAAAATGAGACAAAAAAGTCATAGTATTGTATGTCGTCCAAAATCATTCAAAAAAGTCATAGTATAGCATGTCGTCCAAAATCACTCCAAAAAGTCATAGTATAGCATGTCGTCCAAAATCACTCAAAAAAGTCATATTATTGTGCTGTCCAAAATGAGACAAAAAAGTCATAGTATAGTATGTCGTCCAAAATCACGCCAAAAAGTCATAGTATAGCATGTCGTCCAAAATCACTCAAAAATGTCATAGTATAGCATGTCATCCAAAATGAGACAAAAAAGTCATAGTATAGTATGTCGTCCAAAATCACTCCAAAAAGTCATAGTATAGCATGTAGTCCAAAATCACTCAAAAATGTCATAGTATAGCATGTCATCCAAAATGAGACAAAAAAGTCATAGTATAGTATGTCGTCCAAAAACACTCAAAAAAGTCATAGTATAGTATGTCGTCCAAAATGAGACAAAAAAGTCATAGTATAGCATGTCGTCCAAAATCACTCCAAAAAGTCATAGTATAGCATGTAGTCCAAAATCACTCAAAAATGTCATAGTATAGCATGTCGTCCAAAATGAGACAAAAAAGTCATAGTATAGCATGTCGTCCAAAATCACTCCAAAAAGTCATAGTATAGCATGTAGTCCAAAATGAGACAAAAAAGTCATAGTATAGCATGTCGTCCAAAATCACTCAAAAAAGTCATAGTATAGCATGTCGTCCAAAATCACTCAAAAAAGTCATAGTATAGCATGTCGTCCAAAATCACTCAAAACCGTCATTGTATAGTATGCTGTGTCAACCCAATATTGGCTCAGTTATATGTAAGTGATGGGAATCGAACCAGTGTCTCTTAAGGACTGGTTTTGAATGGGAGCATCACTAACCACTCAGCCAACTGCAAAGGTGCAAAATGTGTCCCAAAATCATGACAAATGTCATAGTATAGTATGCCATCCAAAATCGCCTAAAAAATTCATAGTATAGTATGTCGTCCAAAATCAGTCAAAAATATCATAGTATAGCATGTCGTCCAAAATCAGTCAAAAAAGTCATAGTATAGCATGTCGTCCAAAATCACTCAAAAAAGTCATAGTATAGTATGTCATCCAAAATGAGACAAAAAAGTCATAGTATAGTATGTCGTCCAAAATCACTCCAAAAAGTCATAGTATAGCTTGTCGTCCAAAATCACTCAAAAAAGTCATAGTATAGCATGTCGTCCAAAATCACTCATAACCTTCATTGTATAGTATGCTGTGTCAACCGAATATTGGCTCAGTTATATGTAAGTGATGGGAATGGAACCAGTGTCTCTTAAGGGCTGGTTTTGAATGGGAGCGTCACTAACCACTCAGCCAACTGCGAAGGTGCAAAATGTGTACCAAAATCATGACAAATGTCATAGTATAGTATGCCATCCAAAATCGCCTAAAAGATTCATAGTATAGTATGTCGTCCAAAATCAGTCAAAAATGTCATAGTATAGCATGTCGTCCAAAATCACTCACAAAAGCCATAGTATAGTATGTCGTCCAAAATCACTCAAAAAAGTCATAGTATAGCATGTCGTCCAAAATCACTCAAAAAAGTCATAGTATAGCATGTCGTCCAAAATCACTCAAAAAAGTCATAGTATAGCATGTCGTCCAAAATCACTCAAAAAAGTCATAGTATAGCATGTCGTCCAAAATCACTCCAAAAAGTCATAGTATAGCATGTCGTCCAAAATCACTCAAAAAAGTCATAGTATAGTATGTCGTCCAAAATCAGTCAAAAAAGTCATAGTATAGCATGTCGTCCAAAATCACTCAAAAAAGTCATAGTACAGTATGTCGTCCAAAATGAGACAAAAAAGTCATAGTATAGTATGTCGTCCAAAATCACTCAAAAATGTCATAGTATAGCATGTCTTCCAAAATCACTCAAAAAAGTCATAGTATAGCATGTCGTCCAAAATCACTCAAAAAAGTCATAGTATAGCATGTAGTCCAAAATCACTCAAAAATGTCATAGTATAGCATGTCTTCCAAAATCACTCAAAAAAGTCATAGTATAGCATGTCGTCCAAAATCACTCAAAAAAATCATAGTATAGCATGTAGTCCAAAATCACTCAAAAATGTCATAGTATAGTATGTCATCCAAAATGAGTCAAAAATGTCATAGTATAGTATGTCGTCCGAAATCACTCAAAACCGTCATTGTATAGTATGCTGTGTCAACCCAATATTGGCTCAGTTATATGTAAGTGATGGGAATCGAACCAGTGTCTCTTAAGGGCTGGTTTTGAATGGGAGCATCACTAACCACTCAGCCAACTGCAAAGGTGCAAAATGTGTCCCAAAATCATGACAAATGTCATAGTATAGTATGCCATCCAAAATCGCCTAAAAAATTCATAGTAAAGTATGTCGTCCAAAATCAGTCAAAAATGTCATAGTATAGCATGTCGTCCAAAATCACTCAAAAAAGTCATAGTATAGCATGTCGTCCAAAATCACTCCAAAAAGTCATAGTATAGCATGTTGTCCAAAATCAGTCAAAAATGTCATAGTATAGCATGTCGTCCAAAATCACTCAAAAAAGTCATAGTATAGCATGTAGTCCAAAATCACTCAAAAATGTCATATTATAGCATGTCGTCCAAAATCACTCCAAAAAGTCATAGTATAGCATGTCGTCCAAAATCACTCAAAAATGTCATAGTATAGCATGTCGCCCAAAATCACTCACAAAAGCCATAGTATAGTATGTCATCCAAAATGAGACAAAAAAGTCATAGTATAGCATGTCGTCCAAAATCACTCAAAAAAGTCATAGTATAGCATGTCGTCCAAAATCAGTCAAAAATGTCATAGTATAGCATGTCGTCCAAAATCACTCAAAAATGTCATAGTATAGCATATCGTCCAAAATCACTCAAAAAAGTCATAGTATAGCATGTCGTCCAAAATCAGTCAAAAATGTCATAGTATAGCATGTCGTCCAAAATCATATAGCATATCGTCCAAAATCACTCCAAAAAGTCATAGTATAGCATGTCGTCCAAAATCACTCCAAAAAGTCATAGTATAGCATGTCGTCCAAAATCACTCCAAAAAGTCATAGTATAGCATGTCGTCCAAAATCACTCCAAAAAGTCATAGTATAGCATGTCGTCCAAAATCACTCAAAAAAGTCATAGTATAGTATGTCGTCCAAAATCACTCAAAACCGTAATTGTATAGTATGCTGTGTCAACCCAATATTGGCTCAGTTATATGTAAGTGATGGGAATCGAACCAGTGTCTCTTAAGGGCTGGTTTTGAATGGGAGCATCACTAACCACTCAGCCAACTGCAAAGGTGCAAAATGTGTCGCAAAATCATGACAAATGTCATAGTATAGTATGCCAGCCAAAATCGCCTAAAAAATTCATAGTATAGTATGTCGTCCAAAATCACTCAAAAAAGTCATAGTATAGTATGTCGTCCAAAATGAGACAAAAATGTCATAGTATAGCATGTCGTCCAAAATCACTCCAAAAAGTCATAGTATAGCATGTCGTCCAAAATCACTCCAAAAAGTCATAGTATAGCATGTCTTCCAAAATCACTCAAAAAAGTCATAGTATAGCATGTCGTCCAAAATCACTCAAAAAAGTCATAGTATAGCATGTCGTCCAAAATCACTCCAAAAAGTCATAGTATAGCATGTCGTCCAAAATCACTCCAAAAAGTCATAGTATAGCATGTCGTCCAAAATCACTCCAAAAAGTCATAGTATAGCATGTCGTCCAAAATCACTCAAAAAAGTCATAGTATAGTATGTCGTCCAAAATCACTCAAAACCGTAATTGTATAGTATGCTGTGTCAACCCAATATTGGCTCAGTTATATGTAAGTGATGGGAATCGAACCAGTGTCTCTTAAGGGCTGGTTTTGAATGGGAGCATCACTAACCACTCAGCCAACTGCAAAGGTGCAAAATGTGTCCCAAAATCATGACAAATGTCATAGTATAGTATGCCAGCCAAAATCGCCTAAAAAATTCATAGTATAGTATGTCGTCCAAAATCAGTCAAAAATGTCATAGTATAGCATGTCGTCCAAAATCAGTCAAAAAAGTCATAGTATAGCATGTCGTCCAAAATCACTCAAAAAAGTCATAGTATAGTATGTCATCCAAAATGAGACAAAAAAGTCATAGTATAGTATGTCGTCCAAAATCACTCCAAAAAGTCATAGTATAGCATGTTGTCCAAAATCAGTCAAAAATGTCATAGTATAGCATGTCGTCCAAAATCACTCAAAAAAGTCATAGTATAGCATGTAGTCCAAAATCACTCAAAAATGTCATAGTATAGCATGTCGTCCTAAATCACTCCAAAAAGTCATAGTATAGCATGTCGTCCAAAATCAGTCAAAAATGTCATAGTATAGCATGTCGTCCAAAATCACTCAAAAATGTCATAGTATAGCATATCGTCCAAAATCACTCAAAAAAGTCATAGTATAGTATGTCGTCCAAAATGAGACAAAAATGTCATAGTATAGCATGTCGTCCAAAATCACTCCAAAAAGTCATAGTATAGCATGTCGTCCAAAATCACTCAAAAAAGTCATAGTATAGCATGTCGTCCAGAATCACTCCAAAAAGTCATAGTATAGCATGTCGTCCAAAATCACTCCAAAAAGTCATAGTATAGTATGTCATCCAAAATGAGACAAAAAAGTCATAGTATAGCATGTCGTCCAAAATCACTCAAAAAAGTCATAGTATAGCATGTCGTCCAAAATCACTCAAAAAAGTCATAGTATAGCATGTCGTCCAGAATCACTCCAAAAAGTCATAGTATAGCATGTCGTCCAAAATCACTCAAAAAAGTCATAGTATAGCATGTCGTCCAAAATCACTCCAAAAAGTCATAGTATAGCATGTCTTCCAAAATCACTCAAAAAAGTCATAGTATAGCATGTCGTCCAAAATCACTCAAAAAAGTCATAGTATAGCATGTCGTCCAAAATCAGTCAAAAATGTCATAGTATAGCATGTCGTCCAAAATCCCTCAAAAATGTCATAGTATAGCATGTCGTCCAAAATCACTCAAAAAAGTCATAGTATAGTATGTAGTCCAAAATCACTCAAAAATGTCATAGTATAGCATGTCGCCAAAAATCACTCAAAAATGTCATAGTATATAGCATGTCGTCCAAAATCACTCCAAAAAGTCATAGTATAGCATGTCGTCCAAAATCAGTCAAAAAAGTCATAGTATAGCATGTAGTCCAAAATCACTCAAAAATGTCATATTATAGCATGTCGTCCAAAATCACTCCAAAAAGTCATAGTATAGCATGTCGTCCAAAATCACTCAAAAATGTCATAGTATAGCATGTCGTCCAAAATCACTCAAAAAAGTCATAGTATAGTATGTCGTCCAAAATGAGACAAAAAAGTCATAGTATAGCATGTCGTCCAAAATCACTCACAAAAGCCATAGTATAGTATGTCATCCAAAATGAGACAAAAAAGTCATAGTATAGCATGTCGTCCAAAATCACTCAAAAAAGTCATAGTATAGCATGTCGTCCAAAATCAGTCAAAAATGTCATAGTATAGCATGTCGTCCAAAATCACTCAAAAATGTCATAGTATAGCATATCGTCCAAAATCACTCAAAAAAGTCATAGTATAGCATGTCGTCCAAAATCAGTCAAAAATGTCATAGTATAGCATGTCGTCCAAAATCATATAGCATATCGTCCAAAATCACTCAAAAAAGTCATAGTATAGCATGTCGTCCAAAATCACTCCAAAAAGTCATAGTATAGCATGTCGTCCAAAATCACTCCAAAAAGTCATAGTATAGCATGTCGTCCAAAATCACTCCAAAAAGTCATAGTATAGCATGTCGTCCAAAATCACTCAAAAAAGTCATAGTATAGTATGTCGTCCAAAATCACTCCAAAAAGTCATAGTATAGCATGTCGTCCAAAATCACTCAAAAAAGTCATAGTATAGTATGTCGTCCAAAATCACTCAAAACCGTAATTGTATAGTATGCTGTGTCAACCCAATATTGGCTCAGTTATATGTAAGTGATGGGAAACGAACCAGTGTCTCTTAAGGGCTGGTTTTGAATGGGAGCATCACTAACCACTCAGCCAACTGCAAAGGTGCAAAATGTGTCCCAAAATCATGACAAATGTCATAGTATAGTATGCCAGCCAAAATCGCCTAAAAAATTCATAGTATAGTATGTCGTCCAAAATCAGTCAAAAATGTCATAGTATAGCATGTCGTCCAAAATCAGTCAAAAAAGTCATAGTATAGCATGTCGTCCAAAATCACTCAAAAAAGTCATAGTATAGTATGTCATCCAAAATGAGACAAAAAAGTCATAGTATAGTATGTCGTCCAAAATCACTCCAAAAAGTCATAGTATAGCATGTTGTCCAAAATCAGTCAAAAATGTCATAGTATAGCATGTCGTCCAAAATCACTCAAAAAAGTCATAGTATAGCATGTAGTCCAAAATCACTCAAAAATGTCATAGTATAGCATGTCGTCCAAAATCACTCCAAAAAGTCATAGTATAGCATGTCGTCCAAAATCAGTCAAAAATGTCATAGTATAGCATGTCGTCCAAAATCACTCAAAAATGTCATAGTATAGCATATCGTCCAAAATCACTCAAAAAAGTCATAGTATAGTATGTCGTCCAAAATGAGACAAAAATGTCATAGTATAGCATGTCGTCCAAAATCACTCCAAAAAGTCATAGTATAGCATGTCGTCCAAAATCACTCAAAAAAGTCATAGTATAGCATGTCGTCCAGAATCACTCCAAAAAGTCATAGTATAGCATGTCGTCCAAAATCACTCCAAAAAGTCATAGTATAGTATGTCATCCAAAATGAGACAAAAAAGTCATAGTATAGCATGTCGTCCAAAATCACTCAAAAAAGTCATAGTATAGCATGTCGTCCAAAATCAGTCAAAAATGTCATAGTATAGCATGTCGTCCAAAATCACTCAAAAATGTCATAGTATAGCATATCGTCCAAAATCACTCAAAAAAGTCATAGTATAGCATGTCGTCCAAAATCAGTCAAAAATGTCATAGTATAGCATGTCGTCCAAAATCATATAGCATATCGTCCAAAATCACTCAAAAAAGTCATAGTATAGCATGTCGTCCAAAATCACTCCAAAAAGTCATAGTATAGCATGTCGTCCAAAATCACTCCAAAAAGTCATAGTATAGCATGTCGTCCAAAATCACTCCAAAAAGTCATAGTATAGCATGTCGTCCAAAATCACTCAAAAAAGTCATAGTATAGTATGTCGTCCAAAATCACTCAAAACCGTAATTGTATAGTATGCTGTGTCAACCCAATATTGGCTCAGTTATATGTAAGTGATGGGAAACGAACCAGTGTCTCTTAAGGGCTGGTTTTGAATGGGAGCATCACTAACCACTCAGCCAACTGCAAAGGTGCAAAATGTGTCCCAAAATCATGACAAATGTCATAGTATAGTATGCCAGCCAAAATCGCCTAAAAAATTCATAGTATAGTATGTCGTCCAAAATCAGTCAAAAATGTCATAGTATAGCATGTCGTCCAAAATCAGTCAAAAAAGTCATAGTATAGCATGTCGTCCAAAATCACTCAAAAAAGTCATAGTATAGTATGTCATCCAAAATGAGACAAAAAAGTCATAGTATAGCATGTCGTCCAAAATCACTCAAAAAAGTCATAGTATAGCATGTCGTCCAAAATCACTCAAAAAAGTCATAGTATAGCATGTCGTCCAGAATCACTCCAAAAAGTCATAGTATAGCATGTCGTCCAAAATCACTCAAAAAAGTCATAGTATAGCATGTCGTCCAAAATCACTCAAAAATGTCATAGTATAGCATGTCGCCAAAAATCACTCAAAAATGTCATAGTATAGCATGTCGTCCAAAATCACTCCAAAAAGTCATAGTATAGCATGTCGTCCAAAATCACTCAAAAAAGTCATAGTATAGCATGTCGTCCAGAATCACTCCAAAAAGTCATAGTATAGCATGTCGTCCAAAATCACTCCAAAAAGTCATAGTATAGCATGTCGTCCAAAATCACTCAAAAAAGTCATAGTATAGTATGTCGTCCAAAATGAGACAAAAATGTCATAGTATAGCATGTCGTCCAAAATCACTCAAAAAAGTCATAGTATAGCATGTCGTCCAAAATCACTCAAAAAAGTCATAGTATAGCATGTCGTCCAAAATCACTCCAAAAAGTCATAGTATAGCATGTCGTCCAAAATCAGTCAAAAATGTCATAGTATAGCATGTCGTCCAAAATCACTCAAAAATGTCATAGTATAGCATTTCGTCCAAAATCACTCAAAAAAGTCATAGTATAGCATGTCGTCCAAAATCACTCCAAAAAGTCATAGTATAGCATGTCGTCCAAAATCACTCCAAAAAGTCATAGTATAGCATGTCGTTCCAAAATCAATCAAAAATGTCATAGTATAGCATATCGTCCAAAATCACTCAAAAAAGTCATAGTATAGCATGTCGTCCAAAATCACTCCAAAAAGTCATAGTATAGCATGTCGTCCAAAATCACTCCAAAAAGTCAAAGTATAGCATGTCGTCCAAAATCACTCAAAAAAGTCATAGTATAGTATGTCGTCCAAAATGAGACAATAATGTCATAGTATAGCATGTCGTCCAAAATCACTCAAAAAAGTCATAGTATAGCATGTCGTCCAAAATCACTCCAAAAAGTCATAGTATAGCATGTCTTCCAAAATCACTCAAAAAAGTCATAGTATAGCATGTCGTCCAAAATCACTCAAAAAAGTCATAGTATAGTATGTCATCCAAAATGAGACAAAAAAGTCATAGTATAGTATGTCGTCCAAAATCACTCAAAAAAGTCATAGTATAGCATGTCGTCCAAAATCACTCCAAAAAGTCATATTATAGCATGTCTTCCAAAATCACTCAAAAAAGTCATAGTATAGCATGTCGTCCAAAATCACTCAAAAAAGTCATAGTATAGTATGTCATCCAAAATGAGACAAAAAAGTCATAGTATAGCATGTCGTCCAAAATCACTCCAAAAAGTCATAGTATAGCATGTCTTCCAAAATCACTCAAAAAAGTCATAGTATAGCATGTCGTCCAAAATCACTCAAAAAAGTCATAGTATAGTATGTCATCCAAAATGAGACAAAAAAGTCATAGTATAGCATGTCGTCCAAAATCACTCCAAAAAGTCATAGTATAGCATGTCGTCCAAAATCACTCCAAAAAGTCATAGTATAGCATGTCGTCCAAAATCACTCCAAAAAGTCATAGTATAGCATGTCGTCCAAAATGAGACAAAAAAGTCATAGTATAGCATGTCGTCCAAAAACACTCCAAAAAGTCATAGTATAGCATGTAGTCCAAAATCACTCAAAAATGTCATAGTATAGCATGTCGTCCAAAATCACTCAAAAAAGTCATAGTATAGCATGTTGTCCAAAATCACTCAAAAAAGTCATAGTATAGCATGTCGTCCAAAATCAGTCAAAAAAAGTCATAGTTTAGTATCTCGTCCAAAATCACTCAAAAAAGTCATAGTATAGCATGTCGTCCAAGATCAGTCAAAAAAGGCATAGTATAGCATGTCATCCAAAATCACTCAAAAAAGTCATAGTATAGCATGTCGTCCAAAATCAGTCAAAAAAAGTCATAGTATAGTATGTCGTCCAAGATCAGTCAAAAAAGTCATAGTATAGCATGTCGTCCAAAATGAGACAAAAAAGTCATAGTATAGCATGTCGTCCAAAATCAGTCAAAAAAGTCATAGTATATAGCATGTCGTCCAAAATCAGTCAAAAATGTCATAGTATAGCATGTCGTCCAAAATCACTCAAAAAAGTCATAGTATAGTATGTCGTCCAAAATCACTCAAAAAAGTCATAGTATAGTATGTTGTCCAAAATCAGTCAAAAAAGTCATAGTATAGCATGTCGTCCAAAATCACTCCAAAAAGTCATAGTATAGCATGTCGTCCAAAATCACTCATAACCTTCATTGTATAGTATGCTGTGTCAACCGAATATTGGCTCAGTTATATGTAAGTGATGGGAATGGAACCAGTGTCTCTTAAGGGCTGGTTTTGAATGGGAGCGTCACTAACCACTCAGCCAACTGCGAAGGTGCAAAATGTGTACCAAAATCATGACAAATGTCATAGTATAGTATGCCATCCAAAATCGCCTAAAAGATTCATAGTATAGTATGTCGTCCAAAATCAGTCAAAAATGTCATAGTATAGCATGTCGTCCAAAATCACTCACAAAAGCCATAGTATAGAATGCAGCCAAAATCACTCAAAAAAGTCATAGTATAGCATGTCGTCCAAAATCACTCCAAAAAGTCATAGTATAGCATGTTGTCCAAAATCACTCAAAAAAGTCATAGTATAGTTTGTCGTCCAAAATCAGTCAAAAAAGTCATAGTATAGCATGTCGTCCAAAATCACTCAAAAAAGTCATAGTATAGCATGTCGTCCAAAATCAGTCAAAAATGTTATAGTATAGCATGTCGTCCAAAATCACTCAAAAAAGTCATAGTATAGCATGTCGTCCAAAATGAGACAAAAAAGTCATAGTATATAGTATGTCGTCCAAAATCACTCAAAAAGTCATAGTATAGTATGTCATCCAAAATGAGACAAAAAAGTCATAGTATAGCATGTCCTCCAAAATCGCTGAAAAAAGCCATAGTATAGCATGTCGTCCAAAATCACTGAAAAAGTCATAGTATAGCATGTCGTCCAAAATCACTCACAAAAGCCATTGTATAGCATGTCGTCCAAAATGAGACAAAAAAGTCATAGTATATAGTATGTCGTCCAAAATCACTCAAAAAAGTCATAGTATAGTATGTCGTCCAAAATCACTCAAAAAAGTCATAGTATAGCATGTCGTCCAAAATCACTCAAAAAAGTCATAATATAGCATGTAGTCCAAAATCATTTAAAAAAGCCATAGTATAGCATGTCGTCCAAGATCACTCAAAAAAGTCATAGTATAGCATGTCGTCCAAGATCAGTCAAAAAAGGCATAGTATAGCATGTCGTCCAAAATCACTCAAAAAAGTCATAGTATAGCATGTCGTCCAAAATCAGTCAAAAAAAGTCATAGTATAGTATGTCGTCCAAGATCAGTCAAAAAAGTCATAGTATAGCATGTCGTCCAAAATCAGTCAAAAAAGTCATAGTATAGTATGTCGTCCAAAATCACTCAAAAAAGCCATAGTATAGCATGTCGTCCAAAATCACTCCAAAAAGTCATAGTATAGCATGTTGTCCAAAATACCTCCAAAAAGTCATAGTATAGTATGTCGTCCATAATCACTCAAAAAAAGTTAAAGTATGTCATCCAAAATCAATCAAAAAAGTCATAGTATAGTATAGATATGGTAGCAGTCTAAAGGACAAAGTTACAAAGACATGTTTATTTTCTATAATTCAAATAAAGTGTGCTAGGAGAGGATTTAAGAAAACATTTTTACGTACATAAAAAGCCCCTGCAATATCATTAATACAATACAATGACATAATTGGATCATCTCAGTCTAATTTCAATATAACAGACTTGACCTTTTGTGTGTTTTATCTTTGGTTCCATTGTAACACATACAGAGCAAATTTAGTTTCTATTTTTTGTACTCTGTGTTGAGGAAAGAAAAGCAAGAATAAGACGGAGGTAATACAGTTGTGACCTCCCCCTCCTCTTTGTGATTACCTATTCTGTGTCTTAAGGCAGCCACAGTCAAGTTATACTTCTGCTCATTTACATATTTTTCATTTTCTCTTGTTAGACGTTGGAACTAGAATGAAACATGATTGTGGTTCATAAATAGGTTGCAGCGTTTGCCAGCATTCATTACAGAGGTGCTGCTACCGCCGCAGTGATCGCGGGCACCGCTCGACAAAATGAACAAAAATACAGGTTAATGACGACAGCTGCAGCCGTGAGATTTGCCTGAAGTGACATTTGAATAAGTGATGGTCAGAGGAACAAAGGCCATGCGATGGATGAAAGAGCTGCTGATGTGTATCCACTGTGCTGTGAAGAAAGTAAAAAAATGTCAGTAAAACAGCGGGTTAAATAAAAAATGGACTTTATGAAGGTGCTTCCACACGTTCTCAGCCTCACCCAACAGCATCAATGATGTAATCATTACACTGAAAATTGCATCCGTGCATGTGGGATTTTCACTTTGGATAACAGATAGATGTCAGGTGAGACCAGGTTTAGTACTTTAGGTACACAGGGCAACAGTTCACCTTTTTTCAAAACACAATGAAGATCATAATCACGGATGATAAACATTTGAGATTTTGTCACCAGTGATGTAAGGCTTTATCATAGACAGTGATTAATCCATGACATGGTCATTTTATGATTTATCAGTGACATTTTTGTATTTGTATAAAACTTTTTCATTGTCAGTGTTATCAAGGGCTTAAACAATTGTTCAATTAATCCATCCATCTTCTACCACTTTATCCTCCACATCTCAGCTGACGTAGGGCGCGAGGCATTCACTGTCACATTCACACCTACGGTCAATTTAGATTATCCAATTTCACAAATGTACCGAAATCTGCGTGTTTTTGGAATGTGGGAGGAAACCGGAGAGAAACCCACGCACACGGGGAGAACATGGCAAATTTTGGCAGTTTTCACGGCATATAAAGTATTAAGTTAGGTCCTAATTATTATTTAATTAGTATTTGCACTATATTTGTGGTATTTAATTTAAAATCTCACAAATTGTTTCTTGTAGGAGGGAAGCCCTTGCTCGAGTAAAAGATAACTTAACTAATAGTCAAATACTTTGATTAATTAATTCATCAGTTGTGTTTTGTTTTGTTTTGTTTTACAGTTTTCTGATTTTTCAGCTTTTTAAATGTGACCTTTTTTTGTTTCTTTGCTCCAAAAAATAAAAAATAAAACTTAAGAATCATCATGTCCAGGTTTGAAAAACACTGATCAACATATTCTGGACCAAACGATTACTTGATTAATTGAGAAAATAGTCGACAGATTAATCAGTCTCATTAAAGATACAGTGTGTAAGATTTTCAGTGAAATTATTTCCATTTTGACATTTTAGTCATCCCCCACTGACTCAGCATTGCACAACTTAGCGCCGGCGTGTAGACACATAATGTATATTTGAATAAATCTGCATTTTCCCCATTTTTACTTGCGGATCAAGCTGTTTTTCTGTGGCGTGAACCTGAACCAGAGCTGAATGATCACATCGTAAGCTTGTTTCAGTCCCAGCACAATGTGCTGTGATAATGTCTCATTCAATCTTTCTGTTTCATATTGGAAAGCACGTTGTATTTACTCCTGAGGCGCTGAATACTAATGAAAGTTTTATGAGAAAATAAGAATAAGAAATGAGTCTTACCTGCGTTGCCAGGTTAGACCCAGGATGCGAGCATTGTCCCAACTTGTCAGGACATTTTTCAGACCACATTCCCCCCGTTGATAAGATGAGAGAGAGGGGGTTCAGATGTGGTTATCGCCGCGTACATGTGAACAGAGCGCGTTCAGGGAAATCACAGCGGCTGCAGTGAATCGATTTCTGCCTCATTTAGAGCATTACAATTTAGCAAAGAAAGTTAAAACTTTCCTTAAACTCACAAACAGCATCGACCTTTTGTTATCAATAAACCGTCTCATCTAGTGTTTGGTCGATGTTTGGAGGAGCAATCCACGCAATTTAGTGTTACACTGAGAGAGAGAGAATTAAAGATGCAGTTGTGTGTTTTTATCTCTCTCTTGTGAGTTGAGTTTTGAAGTCCGTGGACGTAAGAGGAACATCTTACTCTGGAGAATTATTATTATATTAAAGTTAATTAGTGTTGTGTAGTGTCCCTGATAATAAGTGATCACTACACAAGCAGCACACTCTGTCGCCCGTGGATTCCAATATCTCTTGTCTTCTATGCTGCCAGTTATATACTGTAGGTCTTTACATTCACACGGCGCCACTTCCTGCCAAAATGACGTTGTTTTTGTTCAGATTGTTGACGTGACAGGATTGTGTGATCCTCATGAGAAACAGTTTGAGCTAAAGGGTTAGGAATCTCTCTTCATCGTAGAAAAACTAGGATCTCGCATAGGGCCCCCAAAAAGCTAGAAACGGCCCTGCGTAACCACAGTTTGTGAACCACTGCTCTAGATTTGGTGACGTAGAAATGTAAGCGATTATTCTTTGTGATCAGCCTCCATGTCCTGGGTTAGAAGCATGGAGCTGTCACATCATGCTATATGAACCGTACAGAGGGGGGTTAGCCTGGTATTGGCCTGATATGTTTGGGCTTCGATTTTTTTGTCTCATCAGAACTGTGAGCCCTTTTCCCTGGAGCTCCCAGAATGACCTAAATGGCATCTGGCAAACTCCGGCCAGGCTGTCGTTTGCCTTTAACTCAAAGTGGATTCCATCTAAGACCTGATTGATGGAGTGCTCTTGGGGTGGAGCGAGAACCATTGGACCAAACCTCTTCCATTTCAGATTTAATGTGGCCTCTGTCTGAAATGGTTTTATATCCATGTCCTGATCTATGCCCAGCTCTACTGAGAGTTCCTGAGGCTTGATGGCCTGGTTTTTTGTCCTGAGCTGCAATCGTTTATATATAAAGATATGTTTCTTTTCTTTGTCAAATGAGATCATTTTTGCCACAGTCGAATACAAATTGATCGACCACGATGTCGATGTTAGAAAGCAAAGGTGGAATCGAGAATTTATTTAGTCTTGTGTTTGTAGCCGTCGTAGCACGACAACACGTTAGCTCCTCCCGCTAACCTGAAGCTGATGCCAACTAATAGTAACCATGGCAACAACAATTTGTGCCAGGCCAGAGAATTTAATCAAAACATCACCTTTTCTTTTTGAGTTTAGACACAAACACACAAAAGTCAAATGTGGAAAAAATGGATACAAACAACAAAAAAGTCAAAGTCTTGGTGGAAGTAATAATAATTTTTACTAATTATCTTTCAATACAGCAGCTGACATTCAAATGCTGGTGATATTAAAATAAAAGTAAATTACAAAGATGGCTATAAACAAAAGCAGAATTTTCTTAAAAGGATAAAAATCTCAACAGTTTGGTCAAATTTATATAAACTTCTGAGTTATTTGACTGTCAGACATTTAGATAGACGACCGTGACTAAACGTGAAAAATAAACATATCAAGTTTCTTTTATAATTTTTTCATTCATTTAGAAAATGTGCCAGATTCTAGACATTGGCTAATTCCAATCCGTAATCCCTCAGCAGGTTTATGTGACATAGGCAACATGTAAAAACACACACACACACACACATACAGTTCACCAAGTGCAGCACTAATTGACATAAAACATTTAACAATGTAAAGAGCCAACGACATAAAAAGCCATTGAGATTTGCACATTGTCCTTTCCACTAGAAATAACTATGATAATTATACATGTCCATTAATATTTAACATTATCTGCACATTCAACTAACGATTATTTCAATCAATTTGTAGGTTGATTATTTTTCGTTGACTGTGGTTTTAGTTGTTTGTACTTTTTTCCCCAAATGATCTCAAATTTCTTTTTTGTCCAAAAACCAGAAAATATTCACCTTTTAAGAAGCAAAAAATCAGATCAGAGACATTATCGTCCACATGAGGGTCACAGGTCGCCAGTCCAAAACAGAGAGATCACTATCAAAATAGTTGAAGGTTGATTTATCAGTTAATAATAAATGAATAGCTACAGCTCAGGTTGGACGGTTTGGAGAGACAAAGGTTGAGATCACGTTTGGTCACGAGGGACAGAGGTGGTTGAAGATGGAGCTGCCAGGCATGAGGAAAAGAAGAAGACCGCAGAGATGATTCATGGATGTAGTGAAGGTGAACATGAGGACAGTCGGTGCAACAGAAGAGGACAAGATGGAGGCAGATGATGCGCTGTGGTGACCCCTAAAGGGAGAAGCTGAAATAATGCCATGTGTTGATGTACAGCTGCAATCACACAGTAGATGGGGGGGGGGGAAGAAAACTCTGCAGTCTCCTCCTCCAGTGGAGAGCTTTGCATATTGAAGGAGTCCCTCTCGGCCTAAAAACCACAGGGCTGCTTCTGACTCGCCTTTCCTAACAGCTGGCTCTTTGGCTGAGAGTCGTCAAGCTGCAGAGAGCTGTGTGATGTTTCCTCCTGGCAGTGACAGAGCTGCTCTCCAGACTGGTTTCCTCTGCTGCAGGAGGCATCTCACTGTGTGTGTGGCAGCCCAGGAGAACGAGCATCACATCTGCTCCTTCTCTTAACAGCAGGAAGTAAATTCTCCTAATGACGACTGGCTGGCCCCAAAAACCCGATCCTCCGGGGCCCATGGGTAAAAGTGTCCTGCTGCTCTAGTGAAGAGAGGAATCTAACAATGTCGACCTTCAGTGATTTGTAAAACTGTGAACACAGGAAAAACCTCCAAAATGGGAATGAGGATTTAGTTAGAGAAGGAAAGTTTCACTGATTTCTCTTCCATTCCGCTCGTGTTGTGTTCTCCAAGGTCGCACAGTGAGCTGTGAAAGCCGCTGTGGACACTCAGGCCAGCACTTAATGGATTTGATGCAACATAATAGGGTTGTATTGTATTTGCGGTCTTTAATATTGCTGTCTGGTCAATATTTCTGCTTTTAACTTCAGTAAATCATCACCGACAAATCTGACCACTGCAGGCGATTCATCTGTTTCTTGATTAGTTGTTTAGTCCCAAAAAATGTAAGAAAATGTGGAAAAATGTTGATCCAAACCTGGAAAACTACGCCCACAAACTAAAAAAAAACCCAGTTTCAATAATTTCTTTGTATGGAGCAAAGAGGAGTTTTATGATGACTGTCATCATAAAACTCCCCACTTGTCCACAGAGAAACAGATAAATAAATATAGAAACTTAAATACTTAAAACTGGAAAAGTAAGAGAACAATTCACATCCAACACAGCACATAAATAAAACAAATTACTGTGGGTTATCGTTGGTTAAATCTTGTCCCGTTTCGCTCCCTTTATCTCTTCTCTTTTTCATCTTATCACACAAATCAGATTTATTTCTACATTAAAATAAATACAAACATAAGAAAAATATAAATTATAAAATATAACAGTATTGCAATCCAATCAAAAAAAATCTTCCATCAAAGACACAACTTAAAATCCACAAAATGTTCCACTTTAAAGCAGATTAAAAAAAATTAAAAGTGTCCTGTTTTGCTTCGTTTAGCTCACATTACCCGTCTGTCTCGTGTTTATGCTCATTTTAAATATACACACAGAAACTTAATCCACAAATTAAAGTAATGACACATAACAATATTGTAATCTAACCATCTATAAATAAAAAAGTGCATTTGTGGAATTTACGAAACAAAAAAGATGACATCTGACATCTGTTAGCAACGGTGGCTAAAGCTAACGCTAGCTCTTGTTAGCTTAGCCAACTGTTTCCACTCTCTGAAGGAAAAATATCATGGGTTCTGTCAACTGTTGACTGTAAATATAAGATAAATTACTTTTATTAATGTGTAAGCAACACTTTATAGTACCCGTGAATGAGCAGTGACTCAAGTTTGCCAAAGAAATTAGCTTCTCTGAGCTAAGTGGCTTTAAAATGTCAGCGTAAACAAAGCTCCAACATCGTCCTCATTATTCTGTCAGAGAATGACTCTATTTTCTCACACACACACAAGTGATTAGAACTTGAAAAGAAATATGTTGTGAAAAAGATAAAGGAAAAACAAGGATTTGACATAATGAGCCACAATGAGCCACTATTTCATGAATGAGTAAAAGAACCCGAGTTTTTCACTTTGAGGAAAAATCTTCCATCAAAGACAGAACTTTAAGAATCCGATTCTGAGGAGAACAACAAACTGGCAAACAGGCAGCGAACATATCAACCAGATTTAGCCACGCACATCTCAGCTGGATATCACTGCAGTGATGAGATACTGAAGCACAATGCAGTCATTTAGCCACAGAGCATTTTTAATATGCTGCACGGTCATGTGAGACATTTCATGCCGTCTTACTACACTTTAACTCTCACTAGTTTAAGAGGGAAAGTTGGGATTAAATTGCAGGGCTAATGCTCCCTCCCTCCCTCTCTCTCTCTGTGTTCTGTTCAAAGACTCAGTGTTCAAAGACTCTGAAGTGATGTTAGGCACTGAAGATTATAGTTTTGTTGATGCACAGAAGAAGAGAATATTCTCTATCAAGACGGGAATATCTTTGCTGCAGTAACTCTTGGTGTTTAAAGCTGCAGCGCACAACTTTTGCTGTTTCTTCTTTGCGAGCATAGACGATGAAAAATGTATGGTGTGTCAATACTATCAGACCTGACTGATGAGCTCAAACTGGAAAGATTTGGTTTGGAACCTGAACAATTGGCTCATTTGGAACCAATTTTGGAACCAAGATGATTCAGTTTTAGTGATTTCTTTGTTTAAATTAAAATTAAATTCATTTAAATTTAGTAATCGGTTCATAACTGATTAATCGACCAATTTCAGAAAGCAGAAATGGCTCCTGTCTTTCCATTCAGATTATAATTTTTATTATTTCCGTCGCTTTGCGGTAATTTTTGTGGGACAGAAGAAGAAGCAAAGCAAAATCACTGGCAAGTTAAATCCTGCAGCCACATTTCAGACGTGGTTAAATAAGTCGTCTTACTCTCAAACCAAATTAACTCTCCCTATTGTTGGTCGTGATTAAGCTTCTCTTATAATCAACAGATGTAGTTCAGCCAATTTAATTGAGTTACTTGTGTTATTTTATTGCAGTAAAGTCTATTATTAGAGGAAATCAAGGCTTTTTGTGTTTGATAATGTTTTAGCAACAACTTTGAGTCAAACAATGTTCGACATAAGCAGATATTACAACAGGGGACGTAATTATGACGTTAAAGGTCCGTGTGAGGAGCACTGCGAACATGTGCTTTGCCAATGTTTTTGAGTTTTATATTCTGTGATTTATGTGATGATACAAAATGTACTAGGATTGTGGAACAAGTCCAAGTGCGTTTGAGAAAGATTTACACGAGTAAATCCCTCCTGATGCCAGAAATAATGGACTTAACCCGGTGAGTGAATGTACAAAAGCACCCGCGTTTGTTTGACCTGTGACAGTCTGCATTTATCAAAGCAAGGACTATAGTTCTGTGTGTATTACGTGTTTGTTCAGAGTGGAATACTCTGACTGTACCTGCACCTTCAGTACATTTGGCTCGTTTATAAACCTGACTCTGGGTTCTGAATTCAAGGATCCCTGTCAAAATAGGTTCATTATTAAACAATGTAATATAATTTCACCAAGTGTTCTTTTATCCTCAATGACCTGAATCTGTCAAAGCTCAACGTGGCGTCTTCAAATCTCTGCTTTTGAATCTTCAGCCTCGGTGTTTCAGGAGAATCTGCTGATCTCTCCTCATAAACAAAAAAATACAAGCAGGTTATATACTTTTTATAATCCTGACCTTTGGGTTTATAGACGGGGGGGACGACAGATATAATTTGTCAGTTGTGGAAGACGGAGTTTAGGTTTTATTACACGGTGCAGGAAGCTCTATATTCTAGTGACCGAGGCACGAATGGCAGGAAAGTTGTAAAATCAGCTGTGGAAGACGTTTCACTTTAACTCCGAGGACTTTTTCCTCCCCGCGTCGACCTTGAGGACAGGTTTTTGTTTCTTTTCTTCACAGCACAGTAAACAGCAAAGGGACAGACGAGGTCTATGTTAAGTGCAGGTGGTGACTCCTGTCATGGTCAACCTGGGTGCTATCACGACGGAATCAGTCGACTGTGTCTGTGAGACAAGTGTGTGCCGTCGCCGGCCATCACTGCCGAGTTTTCTTCTGCTCGCCGCGTCCTGACAGACGTCTCAGCTGCTGTCAGTGTCGGAGCACATCCTGAGCTGCTGCTGCTGCTGCTGCTGCTGCCGTCGCCGTCAACACATGTCCAAAGATTTCTGAAATGTGGAAACTTTAACTATCGCAGACAGTCGGGAGCAAAAGTCACACACAACTTTTCTCATTTAATAAATCCAGCGTTAATCTGTTAAAACGATTCAAAATGTAGGTTTTTTATTACCTCCACGTAATCAACGTGTGTCAATTTTAAACTAAATTATGTGCGAAGCGTGGCCTCCAGCTCCTGTCAGACTCCGAAATTATAGATTACTTAATATGTATTCAGTTATAATAAACCTACATGACAATTCTTAATATTAACATTTTAAAAATAGATGGAATTACTTAACATATGAGCTATAATCGCAAAGAGATTTGACAAACTTGTCCCAGTTTCTCTTTTGTTAGTACAATATTTTTACAAATATTCTCCTTTTTTTTTTATTTAATCTCCTTATGATTTATTGATAAAATATTTTATACTTTGCACAGACGGTCGGTCTGCACACACACACACACACACACACACACACAGCCTGTGATGAGCATGAGTCCAGTCTGCAGTGGAGGAAGGTTTTCATTCCCTGTGCGAGAAAATCCATTGTCCTAACTATTACAATCCACGAGAGAGAGAGAGTGAGAGAGAGAGAGAGGGAGAGAGAGATGGAGGGAGAGAGAGTGAGAGAGGGAGGGAGAGAGAGGGAGATGGAGAGGGCGTATGCAGGGGAATGCAGGATGAGGACCTGCTCCTGGCACAAGGTTGCAGCATCATCAGTGGCCTCAATCAGTCATCAGGTGGTTCAATATGGACGGAGCAGAAAGGTTGAACTGTTGGCAGGTGAGGCGACGTTAATAAGCAGCAGCAGCAGCAGAAGAAGAAGAAGAATGGAGTAATCGAGAAATGCAGACTGTGCTGCAGGTGTGTGTGTGTGTGTGTGTGTGTGTGTGTGACCACGAGAAGATAAAGGACTGACAAAAGATGATTAAGGAAGTGCCAGGAATCTCTGTATTATTCAAATGTCCGTCTTTATTAAAGGGAGTTGAGTGTGAATATAAGAGGAGGAGCAGTCGTCGTGACGATGGCGTTTTAACATCAGCAACACGCGAGCTTTCACTGTGTCCATTTTCTTTATTTCTTCACCTCCACTTTTATTTCAGAGGGAATCTTTTGTGGTCACTTGTAGGACTGAACGATCTGGAATAAATATCAAATTTTCGATTGTTTTTGACAGGAATTGTGATTGTTGTATGACTTACGTTGTTACATTGTTGTTCTTATTTTCATTATTTTCAAATCTGTGAGAAACAAAGTCTGTGGAATAAGATCAGGACAATAATTCATTGAAAAATGACACACACTGTGGCTTCATCAGATATTGCGCCTCCTCTGTTTGTGACATTTTCCTTCTCTCAGATTCAGATTTCTCCTTAAAGCTACAGTGTGTAACCTTCTGTTCTGTTGTTGTTAATGTTGCTCTGCAGACACAAACTATCCTTTACTACCAAGCAAAACTATCAGAGTGTTTGGGTATATACAGCGGCAGCGCGCGGGGACAAGAGTATTATATTTTTTGATATAATTACAAACTGTTTCATTACCTGATTGACTTTTTTTATAATTAAATGATCAAATCTAATATTCATACCCGTCCCTAGATATCACCAATATCACACTCGAGTCAGTGTTTATGAACGTATGAAGCTGTTGATAATCATCGTGCCGAATCATTTTAAAGACGTAATTCTCCAACTGTGTAACACAAATTGTTCTTCCTCCATAAAAAGAAACAAACAGCCCAAACATGACTCAGTAGAAAAGTTGATTTAAATGTTACCTGTGTGATATCTTCCATCCCTACTTATTACCACACGAGTACTGTTATAATCACTATAGCTGGAAATTTAATGATTTTAAATGATTTACCACTCTATTACCATGTTGTTACTGTCCTGTGATGTCAGGTAAGAGAAAAACATGTTCTGGTTTATAAATAACTTCCAACATAAATGTACATATTCAGCTGGTGTTGAGAGATTTCCCACCCAACGTCTACACACTGGACTTTTAACGAGAATAATCACCTTAAAGTCCAGTGTTTTTGTAACATAGAATGATAAATAAGATGAATGAGTTAAAAACCTCCCCACATGAGTAAATAAAAAATCTTTACTGCCCCCGCTTTCAAAGTAATTCACCTTTTTCCACGTGGATTTTCTGTCTTTGCTGATTCTAATCATACTGAACAAACTCTGCGCTGCCAAATAAATGAGCCCAATGAGGCGGCGGAGTCTTGACCTCACTGTTGGTTTTATCTTTCTCGGAGCAAATAATTGGCGACCGGCTGCGTTTGCTCAGAATGTGAAGATTCGTCTAAAAAAAAAAAAGATTGTTTAATTTACAAGAAAAAAGAATCTGAAAACCACTCTTTTATTTTCAGGGTTTACTTTTTAATTGTTGAATAAAATGACAAGCGTGTTTTTTTTTTCTTTCTCCCATGTAAATAACAATCACATGAGTTTAAACGTACAAGACATGGTGACGTGGAGGTGAAAGCAGTGCTTATGTGATCACAACATACTCGAGTACAGGATGCGGCTCAATGACAAGCTTGTGACGGCGTTTCTTAAAAAGGACGATGACGGATGGAATCTGCGCAAATCTGTACATTCATGAGAAACTAAGGGACTCGCGGTGACGGCTGCTATTTACACAACACCACAGATCGTTTAACCCTTTAACACCAAGGTTTGGCTCATTTTAACCATAAAAGGGCCCATTTTTCCATAATAACGTTCAATAACTGGCAGTTATTTACAATTGAAATGCAAAGTTGTTGCATTTGTTGTTAAATTTGAAATTTGAAACAGTGTACAACATATTTAAAGTAACATTGTGTGAGTTTTTGTGTCTCAATGGAAACTATGTACAGGCGTTTCTCCAAACAAAGACGCTGACTCGCTATGGAATTAGATTTATGTCAATATTTTTAAACAACACTTTTTAAGAAGCAAAAAAATATTAATATAATCTTTCAAAAATATTGTATTTTATTGTTTGAAAATACATTTGTTCTTTGCGCTCGAGTTTTGGAGTCGCTGTCCGTCTGTTTTCCACGTCAACATCTGACAAAATAATTGTAAATATCTAACATTTGTCAGATTATGAACATTAGATACATACAATTATTTTATCCCGCCCACAAATGTATTTTCAAACAATAAAATACAATATTTTTGAAAGATTAAATCGATATTTAGTGTTGTGTTGTTTTGAATAATATTGACACAAATCTACGTAATCCCATAATTCGGCTTCCTGCAACAGCGTGAGTGAATTCACCGTAATAACCACGTTGTTGACGTGCAACTTCTCAGCTTCCAGGAAACCGTGGCGTAACTACGGTAACACAAAAGTCTGAGGACGCGCTCGGTGTTAAAGGGTTAAAGGACTCGAAAAGTGAGAGGAAGGAAAAACAAAGAAAAGGGTCAAATCAAACCCAAATATATATATTATATGTATATACGCGTAAGATCGAAACAAGGAGAATGACTTTATATAATCTGTACACATCAAAAGTCCGTACTAAATTGGAGATACAGTTTGCCCATAGTGATTCAGAGTCAAAGGGTGAAAATGCATAGAAATGTGTGTCCAGCTTGGAAACGGTGTCTTTGATTTGTCAGCTATGGATCTACTGCAGGAGCATTCAGGAGGGGGGGGGGGGGGGGGGGGACAATGTCGTTCACAGCTTCTCCTCAAAGACCTTCTACACACAAAACTACCCCCCACTGCCCTGGTGTGCACATTATTCTATTAAACGTCTCTTTGTGTTAAATTACACACACACACACGTGTTAGTCTATCGACTCGTCGCTAAGGAACTCTCTGACATATTTGTACAGTGTGCGATTTAAAAATCCTCAGCACTGACTTTCATTTTTCTGCTTTGGACGGAAAAAGGAAAAAAAAAAAATCATCATTCAGGAACATTAGTAACAAGTCGGGGTCAAAGGTTACAGGGCACACGACCTTTAACCAACCACTCGCTTCGTCTCTACTTCAAAGGGGGGTGGGATCACAGCGAGGGTTTATTTTAATTAGAGCTGCGTCGAGAGGGGAACCACGCTCACTATGAATGGAGGGGGCGGGGTCAAAGGACGAGGTGGAGTTTGCAGTCACACTGGGAATAATTACACTAATTCCTCTGATGGAGGGCAGTTTTCCTTAAAGGCACAGGAAAAAGTCAGGGATGGGTAAACTTAAATTACAAGAGTTACTTCTCCACATACAGGTTTTTATATGTATATATATATATATATATATATATATATATATATATATGTTTATGTATATATATATATATATTTATGTATGTATCATTTTTTGTTGCCAATTAAATAGTTGTTGTGTTCAGAGATTATCTACAGCATTCCCACACTCAATAATAATAATGCAAAAGTTGCACATATTTACGGATTCATACCAATTGGAGGAAAATGTGAAGCAGCTTTTGTTTTTTATGTCGACTTAAAGACAAAATCACCCAGTGAGAGAAAAAAACTTTAAACTACACCAATAAATTGTGTATTTTGCATTTTTCTTACTATTTTGGATAAGGACTCTTCATCCAGGGGACGCACCGATGGTCAATTTTGGTTTGTGAATCAGTGGAGTTCACCGGTCGTGCTTCCACCTCAAAAAGAATCTGCAACAGAATTCAGTGCAACAGTAACTTTGACAAAAAAACCCAAACAAATCTCCTTCAGGGTCTTGACCTAAGACTCCCCGACCCAAACCACCACGTTGCCTTTAAACACGTCGGTGATCTCGCAGTTGAGCTTGTTGAGTCGTCCGTCCAGGATGAAGAGGGACTCTCTGGACGGGGTCATGAGGTACTGGCCGAACAGTCCGCTGCCGGCCATCACCCTGTTCCTACTGCTCCACGGCCACTCAAACGACTTTGTGGCCTCTTTCAAGCTCTTGATCATCTTGACTTTGCCCGAGCTCAGCTCCACAAACAGGACGTCCGTCTGGCGGCCGGAGCTGCCGAACACGTTGTACTGGTGGAGCTCGGTGAAGGAGCGCTGGAAGGCCAGGTCGGACAGGTGGAGGTTCGTGTGGATGTCGAACGGTTCCCGGATCTCCCCGCGCTCCGAGATCGTCTGGATCCTCATCAGGCCGTCGCCGTCGTCCACGGTGACCAGGTGATGGCCGTCCGGGGACACGTAGGGGGCGCCGGTGACGTCGCGGTTCTGTCCGACGACGCTGTCGGTGACGCCGTCCACGACGAGCTGCGGCTGCGTGGCGCCGGTGGAGTCGGGCCTGCAGTTGACAAAGTAGTAGCCGCCGAGGTGCGTGTGCGCGATGGACCTGGGGATGCAGTTGTACTCCCACAGACTGATGTTCTTCACGTACGTGGTCGTCTCCAGGTCAATCTTGTGCAGGACAGGCTCATTCCGATGAAGGATGAGGCCGAACCTGGACACAACGCAAAGAGAAGAAAACAGAGGTGGAATCGATCACAAACCTGAAAGTCAACAACGTTTCCAATAATTGTTACAATGTTTTCAGATATTTATAGTGATGGACACATGGCGGTGGAGTGGTTAGTGATGTTGCCTTGCAAAGGCAAAAACAAAAACATGTAGAGGTGAACTGGACACTCCAGGTGTGAGAGTGAAGAGTTGTTTGTTTCTTATTTATGTCAGAGCTGGGATTGGCACCAGCGACCCTGATGTGGAGGATAGAGTTTTTCTTGACGTCATGAGTCTGACATTTTTGTGTTTTCATGAAAAAAGGCGTGGCTCCATCATGACTCATCTGTTCTGCAGCTAATAATGCACAAAACTAAGATTGAGCTTTTTTATTTCATGAATATAATAATAATATTATAATATCATATCAACTAGATTTCATAACAACTTGATCAGGACAACACTAAGTAAAACTAAATCTAATTACCTTTCCTATTTTACTACCTTTCTCTTCATTTCCAAGAATTAAATGTCCATTTAACTACTTTAAAGGTCACATGACGGGCTGTTTTGTGTTGGCAGTATGACATCATCTATATTTTCCTCTCTAATAGAATTCTCTCAGACTTTTAATCGTTGCAAAAAGAAGGAAATGTCTTAATAGCACGTTAGCGTCTAGCGGAGCAGAGGGAACATGCACGGAGCCGACAGCAGCTGATCGATGCTGACAGACACGTGAAGCCCACGCCGCTGCTCATCATCTTTTATGCCATTTGAGCGTCGGGCCGTCGTGACACAAAGCACATCATCATCATCCTCATCATGATCATCGTTGTCCCTGTGGAGGGAATCATTGATCGAGAGGTCGCTGTGTTTGTCAGGTCCAGACTCGAGGTGGAGCCGAGTCATAAAAGATGAGACCTGAAGCTTTGTGTGTGTGTGTGTGTGTGTGTGACAATAATTAAAAAGAAGATAACTAACTTTTCCATGTGTGCGCTGGCAGGTGTTGGTGGATCAGTGGTGGAGCGCGTGTGGTTTGATTCTGAGATCAAATTTCCCACATTGGCTGCAGCTCTGATATCACGTAGTTTAAACGTAGTAAGTGCTTGTAGGTTTTCACTGAGACCTGAATTGTGATAGAAACACGGTTGCTGTTGTTGTTGTTGTTGTTGGATAGTCAGATGTGTGTGTGCTGCGAGAGGATGATTTCACACTTCTACAAACGTCACTCAGCAAATAACAGTAAACAGTCGCTCTGTTTTACATGGACACAAAATCTAATGATCTTATCGAGGTGTGTTGAAGAAGAAGAAGAAGCTTGACTTCCTCTTCCACAGTAAACATGGACTGTACGACTGTGACTATTGTTTTTTTTCAGCCTGGAAATAATGAAAAACAGATCCTCAGTTCAATGTCAGTGACGATCAGAACGAGGATTCATACGAACACGGATCTGAATCACGATCGGCATAAACCAGCTCTCTCGTTCTGAATGAACGCTGTCTCTGAGTGGGTCGTCTGGGATCAGAGTTTTCAGATTGACGTGTTCACATGTCTTATTCATGTTCCTATCAGGCTTCTTAGTCCGACTGTGTCCTTGTAAACAACAATCTGATGTTATTGAAGATGAATACATACAGCAGCATTTTCATATTCTACTTGGTAGAGCTTTTAGTAGAGACATTAAAACAATATATTACATCATTTAATTCATGTAAAAGCACATAATGCAATACTATGAAACCATGACGTTTTTTCAGAATCTCACTCCGACACGTGTGGACACAAAACTCTTTCCTGTGGATTTTTCTGTGGCTCGAAGCTGCAGCTCGACGGCAGAGGGATTGGTTTTGTTTGTGTAGCGCAACAAAAAAATGTTCCTCTCTTCCATCATGTGTGCACTAGTTTATCGAGGGTGAGCTGGTAAATGTAATCTGTGAGACAAACATTATTATCCACATCTTTTCTTTTTCTTTAAGCAAATCTAATCTCTAACTTTAAAGTTAATTTGTTGGATTACATTTTTTTTTATTCATTTATTTTCAATTTGCAGTTTAAAATAAAATCCCTGTGGGAGTGGTCGCCGGTGATTTGCCTGTCAAACACTGCTGTAATTGTTTTGCTGTGGATTGTATTCAATAAAGTGGCCGTTGTGACGAATCAATAAGCGCTGCAGATCCGCTGCGATAGATATCGATAACATTCTTGGAAGCTAAAGGTCAATAATGCATTTATCCTGCACTGAAATGATTATTTTCACAGACTTTTCACCTTTTGATAAATGAATAATCAGACATTGTTTGGCTGTGCTCTGATGTGAAGGCAGCTGGGCTGCGTCACTGGCACACACTGATTACTCTCAGCCAAACCGACAGCTGCTGTTTGTCGTTTGTACCATTGATTAATGCATTAACCGTTCTCTCTAGTTCTCCACATCAGGGCGGTGGTCACTCTTTCATTTTCACTTCATCATCTTCGTCTTGGTACACTGAGAATATTCGGTTTCCACAGACGATGGTTCCTAAACATTTCACACGTCAGACAATATCCATAATTATCAGGATTCATGTAGGAGTGATTTCTGCTCTTGGGTAAAACAATATCTAAAATGTTTCCAACACTCCATAGAAATCTGTATTTATCATTTATTCATTTTGGTCGTCTTTTAATGGCTGCACTTAACAACTGATCACAAAACACCTGCAAGTTTGTTGAAACCTTAGAAACATTGCTTCTATTTTGCAGAAAAACTGAAACGGAGACACAACTATTGAGAGCGAGCTTACACACTGTGTGTAAAGTTTTTTATGGAGAGAAAATACCAAACACTTGGTAACTAGCAATGGGCGTGACTATGAAATTATTTGCTTAATTATATAAATGATTTGTAATATACTAAAAATACACAACAACTCTTTATCAATGATTGCATTCATGAGAACATGTCTTTCTACTGTGATGAAGCATTTACGAGGTTTCTTGAATGCATCTTCGGCTAAGCTCAAAAACACTGTCGGTCCCACAGAAGTGATGCCATTTACCAGGGTCTTTGAATGCATCTCATGAGCTGCTCCTGTTACTGCGTGTTATAAACTTTACATCCGTATACGCTCTGAGCCTCTGGCACATTACGACACGTGTATCATTATTGACCTCAAAGTAATGTTTACTCTGCAGTTTAGTTAAAGATCCCGGGGCCACGGAACAGAACAGTGGCTGCTGCACAGTAATAGATATCTGTAATGCAGCAATTCCTGCTCAGTCATCCTCCAGCATACCAAAAACATTGAATCAACATCTCGCTCGGCTTGTTGTTTTGCCAAAAGGCAGTTTGTGCAATGAAGAGAAATCTGTGAAAAATAGGTGCGGGCAGCTTGAGCTGCAGGATACTGTTATGTGTGTGTGTAAAAATAACAAATAGCAGTTTTTTTTGTGCTGACATGCAGAGTTGCCTGATTGTAAGTCAATGTATATGATGAATGACAGCTCCAAGAAGCTCCTGCTGGCTTTATAGTAGATGCTGAGGGGAATCCCCGCCCCCCAGCATTAAATAATGTGTGAGAGTTACCGAACATGTCAGCTGTCCACAAACTGCTCATGTTGCTAAATCGACCGATCGGCGCCGCGGTTCAGCCGCTAGATGAATAAGCACTGTGACAAGAAGAGTCACACACACACACACAGGTTTATTTTAAGCATAAAACATCAGTGTTTTTTTGTTTACTTCAGCTGAACTCCTTCACACCTCTGTTACAATGTTGTTTAATAGGTTTGTAACAAAGTGATACAAACTGAATGAAGGTCAATTACTGACAGAAGACTCCACCCATGTTCTTGTGTGAATCCAAAAACACTATTACATTACTATCTATGTTAATCAAAATGATTTTGTTTGTGAGTAATCCTAACACTAAATATTCATAATTCTCTCCATGCCTGAGAGAAACTTAAATCTATGGTTGTATATTAAATGAGAATAATAAATAAATCCCAGGCTGCTATATTGTATAATATTATTATTATTATAGCTCTATTAAATATTCAAGACAATAAGTTGAATTGTTAGTTAGAAGGTTGTTGTTTTTTTTGCAGCTGTACAGTGACAAGCATCTGGGATGTAATTGAAATGCCAAGAGCGCCATTACGCCAGCCGTGTTTGACGCTCCACATGTGTACTCTGTCAAGGCCATTATGCAGGTTCAGGCTCTCAGTGATGTAAAAACATTCATGATAAGCAGACCTGGCCGGAGCAGTAATCATCATGCTTACATTAAGAACATCAGGAATGATAAGTATATGTCGTGTACAGCAAACGCTTCAAACGTAACACGGCAAAACCGAGCAGCCACACTTTCCTTCAACCTTTCCAACAGGTCTCAGTGGATCTAATTACAGTTGTTCCTGCAACCAACTCTTCTTCTTCTCCTGCAGACCATTAGCATCTTGAAATCCTGCAGACCTCCCGCTTGCTCCTGGCCTCTCCCTGACATTAGCCGAGCATTTGAAAGCTGCTTTTCTCCGTCCACGTTGAGCTCGCGTATGACAGCTGCTCATGATTTGTGGAAAACACAAAGCTTCGCTTCTGCCTTTTTACCTGTAATGTCTTAGCGCTTCATACAGATCCATTTTTCCTCAGTGAGAACACAAGTAGAAGAGCGTTTGTGAACACATATGCACTGAGGACACTGAATTGCCACTTGAAAAAGAACATTAGATTGTAATAGTTGAACTTTGAGTTGAGTTTTTTTCTTTAGTACCATTCCCACAGTGTGCTGATTTAGTGCTGCTTGGTCCAAATGGTGGTCATCAGCATTAACTCACCATTCTGGATGCTTAGCAACATAATTACACTGCCTACTCTCATTTCAGTGACAGAGCTGGTGCTTCCACAGATACCACACTGCCTCACAGACGCTCGCATAAGGACGCGCTGATATGGGAAAGAGTTTGTTTGTTTGTTTTTTCAGGTTTCATTAGTGGATACTGAAACTACTGAAACGTACTCCTTTATCCACTCAGTGGCCACAGTGTGAGGCAGATACTGACATTTATCTGTTTATCCAACACAAGGGCGTTAGTTAAAAATATGTCATGTGAGGATAGTTAAAAATATGTCATGTGAGGATATTAGAAACATCTCTACCTGATAAAGATAACTTCATTTTAACATGAATGCAGTATTGTGCGACTGTACAATACAATAAATATTAAAATCTCAAGTTCTTTAACTGATAGTTAAACAGATTAACAAACAATAGCTGGTAAATTATTAATATTACATATTAGAAGCACTCATCTGTCCTTAAGTCGAGGGTTTGATCCCCGGCTCGAACACAAGACACTTAACCTGCTGATGACTGTGTCAATGTGGCGTAAAGCAGCTCTGAGTGGTAAACAGGGACCGAGGACTGAACCTTCGGTAATTAAAATGTGATCAGTCGCTGTTAACTCACTCTGTCGTCATTTGATTCATAACATTCAGATTTAAAGTATTAATTCAACAACGCTGATGCACAGGTTTTACCGGTGAGTGGCCATGTGCTCATCTGCAGCTCAAATGACCACCGGGCCTTTCTCCCCAAACCTCCATTAACAGACAAGTGCCCACCTGCTCTCGCTCAGAACGCTCATCCGCCTCATTATTTAAGTATTGAGTATAAAAAATAAAGATGAAAATGCCAATGGGATGGATTCAGTCTGCAAAATGAATTTGCATAAGTTCTTGGATCGTACCTGATGTGGTTAATGATGAGGCTGGAGGAGGGAATGAAGAAGTCGTCCACTCTGTCAAAGCGTCTGCCGACGGGCTGCGTGTGGACGGTGTGATGGGAAACTCTTCCACTGGCCTGATTGATCACCTGGGAACATCAACAGAGGACTCTGTTTAACACCAGTCTCGATGCTGCTGGTCTCTAGTCTCTGTAGTTTGCAACCGGAGGACAAAAAACACTCGTTTTTATTTCATTAAATCATTAAATCAGTGAATGTCCTCATACAAAACCATGGTGTTTATCTTGCTCGTATGCACTCACTGCACTGTAACATCCTCTCATTGCTGAGATGTGGGGCCGTCTCAGTGGGAGGTGATGTGCTCTGTTGTCACTCTCGTCTGAGTTCTGTGTGTAGGCTGTTTTGTGTTTTTTTCTTTGATTAAGCCACAGAGCACAAACCCTGCTTTGTGAGTGTCAGTGCAGGCGACGAGGAGCAGGATTCTCAAGTCAAATCCCGTCGTGACTCGAGCTGAATCAAGATTAATGTCACAGGCAACGGGAGAATGAAAAGATACTATCAAAAGGATGAGATATTTGTTGATTTCTTTCATAGAAAATATAAGTCAAGGAGACATGCTGAGAATCTGTAAATATTTAACATTTTTTGTCTGTTTTGGTTTATGATGCAGCAGCAGCAGCAAACTCAGTGTGTTTTAGACAAAGACAATAATTTGCATTTCTTACACAAACACGTGTGCCACACGATCTAATTGATCGATTATCGTGCACAGCAGGAACGAAACATGAAGAACAACAACAACATCTCGCCATTTGTTTGTTTGTTTGTTTTTCGGTGACACAAAGGTCAACAGGAAACTGATCCAATACGCACTAGCTTATAGAGAGAGATACAGTACAGCGCCATCTACGGAGGCGGAGTCAGACGTGCACGGCCAATAAATTGTTTTTCTCCTCCGCTTGTAGACTCGGACTCGGCAAGTTGTTTGATTTCCTGGCTGAATTTGAGACTCTTAATGTCCATATTTTCCTGACCAGTGTGTAACTTAAAAAAACTACATTATGTATTAAAGAGGCTACAATTCCTCCATCAGCAATCTAACATGAATTAAGAGGCCAATAAACAATAACTGTCCACTGTGGCTCGCTGCAGCGACTACACGTCATGTATGAACTGCAGAGAAGAACATTTGTGGTTGATTAGATTAAGTTACAGCAGATTTGATGGCAAATTATAAATCGTACAGTTACAGTTTTAACTGCTGATTATGTTTCAGATTAACTGATGAAAATAAATTGTAAAATCAGATCATGTCAGAATCTTCAAGGATTCAATTCCAAACCAGAAAACTGTAACTTTAGGACGACTTGCTTGGGAATAAATGGTTATCGGACGGTTACAGATTCATTTCTGTTTATTCACATGTAATAACTGTGATGGTGATAATTTGTTGCCAATACAAACAGTATTTTTTTAATGTTTGTTTTTTTTAATTAAGAATGCATATCCTGGTCATAAATCTTCATAATAATAATAATAATATTAATACTAATGTTTCTGTAAACATATGCAGCGCCCACATCTCTGTTGGTTCTGGACTCTGCAGACGTGCGACCATTAGTCAACACCTTTTTTTTCCCCCTGTTTTTACTTCAATTCCACTGAGCCGCAGTCCACAGCCAACATAATTGAAAATGTGTCAACGTGGAAAGCGCTCACTGTAAGTGACTATTAATTACCGTCATCAGGCAGGACAAACACATGGGCAAATGAAAATCACACAGAGAGGCTGCAGTGATTAATGCCACGGTGGAGGAGGAAAAAGAGGAGAAACACTTCAAGAAGGAATTCACATTTAATTAGTGGCCTTGGCCTCCTGCGGTGGTGATAATAAGGTTATTTATGATATACAGTAGGTAAGGTACTAATGTGAAAATAAAGTTATTCTACAACCTGAGAACAAAATGCAGCACAAGTTTGGGCGCGTGAGCGTGTCAGCTGACGCTGCACTTGTACTTTGTGGATTTCCTGTGTAGACAAATATGCAAATATGCAATTTCTTTGTGTAATATTTCATACTTTTACTGCAATATTTAGTCTCATGAAATGTCTACACACGGCATCTCATTACAATCAGCTCGTCGTTGTCTTATATTTGGTGAATTAAACTGTCACCGACTCTGATTTGTGTGTGTTTTTTTTTTTGTGTTCCAGGAAATTTTAATATCAGTGTTTTTTTTTAGTTAGAAAAACAGAATAATTGAGAGTTGTTGCTTCTTTGTGCTTGTATGTACCAGGATAGAAAAGAGGAATAATACTGAACAGTAGACTGTGGATTTACCTGCAGAGTGGGGAAGTTCTTCTCCACGTCTCCCCAGCTGAGCAGCCACACCTGGTCGTGAGATTTGTCGTAGTGGAGCTTCACAGGATAAGGGTCGGTGCTGACCGTCTGGAGGGAGACACACACAAAGCAAACCAGAGTGAGCCTTTAAAGACAGCGGGGCTGCAGAATAACAATTTAAAAGGGAATCTAGACTTTGCGTTTGAAGAGATCCCTCTTTGATGTGCAGTGGTAATGCTTTTGAAAAGTTTCCCTGCACACTAATGCATCGGGGTTGACAGGAGCAGGTCTTCCTCTAACAAGGCAGAGACTGGAGGTGTGCTTTTTATGTACAAGGTGTTTTTTGCCGTCGAGCTGCATCTCAGATCAAGTGGTGACACACAATTGCTTCACCACACTGAAGTAATTGCCTTCAGTCTTTATCCGTTGCCTGACACACGGCAGCGGCGACGTAGCCAGTCAGAAAGGAAAGATGAGTCAAATGTGACAGAGAAGTGTTCCCTGCACATTATGTCCACCTGAATGCAGATAGACGGGGACGAGAGAAGATGTTTGTTTCTCTTTCAATAACATTTACAGAAAGCAATCATCTTTTTTTTTTTTCTAAAAGCAAATCATTGCAATCCTGTATTCCCACAATTCCTTTCAACTTCGGTTTACTTTCTATATCATGTTTGTGTTGCTGTGCTGTCCTCACGGTGTTGTTTACCTAAGCAAAGTATATATTGTTTCACTGAGAGAGTGAACAGCTCTTCAGAGATGAAAAAAGAGGAAAAAAAAGATGAGAAATTCTGTTGAATCCCCACTAATCTCTGAGCATGTAGTCATCGGAGGAAACAGGTGTTCATGTTGTTCTTTTTCCTCCTGACTCTCATCTTCTTTCTGGCTGAGGAATATGACTAAAATCCTCCCAATATGCTCTTGTAACTTCAGTGACCACAGAGGAATCTGTCGGGAGACGACGCACGGGGAAAAACAAACTGTGTGCAACAATCTACACGTAAGAAAAAAAAAAAGGCTTCAAATATTTAATTGGTGAGTTTCAATATTCATTTTCTCATTAGCAGCGTTTCATGCATGTTAGGCATATTAAAAAAAAACAAAGAGAAGATTTGAAATGAGAAATGGGATCAGGTGGTTAATTATCAACCGCTAATACAATGCAACGAAGCTGAACCTTCAGGCGTCCGAATAATGAGCTTGTGACGGCCTGTGGGACAACAATCTTCTTCATGGTGGCTTCCCGAGCTGCCACCAGGGGGGCTGCCCTGAAAACTTCACGACCTGTGGGGCTTTTATTTCCCCCGTTAGCGTTCACAGCACCAGTGAGAGAAGGAAGGAACGTCGAAGCTGGATGATCAGTGAAAGATCCACAGATCACAGGATGATGAGTTCATCCCCAGTTTCTTTGTGGTACAGACACGCCCACAAAGAAGGCACATATAGAACATAATCTATATGTCAAAGTACGAGAAAGGAAAACACAACTGCATTAAGTGAATGTTGTCATTTCCTCTCAGGGAAGCAAACGGTGCAGCGAGGTGGCAGCGGATCGTCTCTCCGGCGCCACCTGTGACGGAGACCGCACACACACACGGCCGGGGTTACAGTGTCAGGGTTACTCGCTCACCACACTGATGTCGAGGTTAAGTGGAAGTCTTGACAGGAGCAGTTTGTATGAACGCCGCCCACGTCAGGGGTCAGCAGCTCAACTCAAGGTCAAAGATGTTGATGTTGAAGCTGAAATGTGGCACTTTGACTTGTTTGAAACAGAGACGAGACAAAATCATCTGTTATCTGATCTAAAAAAAAATAAAATAAAATAAACTTTTTAATGATCTGAACCAAAATAATAATAATCTGTAATTGGGAGCAATGTTGAATGTCAGCCTGAGTCGTGTCCACAATCTGTAGCTAACAGCTGGAAGTGGAGACATGACGTGTTGATTAAACATATCTAACATGTTAGAATAACAGGTGCAATCTGCTCATTTTCACACTCTTCTTTTCACCTGCTCCAAACACAGGAGTCTCCGTCTTCCTAAAATTCAAACATAATTCTGCTAAGTGGTTTATATAATCTATGATCACTGTGTAAAGAAAGCACTAAAGGTACGGTGACACCTCTGTCGTATACAAATAAGTGTTGGAAACTAGGAAATGCAGCTATTTTAGAAAAAAACAAAAAGAACCAGATCTAAAATAACCAAAGCAAGTCCTTGGTCCGGGCCCCTGCACTGTTCTTCATATCATGTGAGGCTTTGAGGCTTTTCTGTTATTATCATAGAAATATTTTCTTTGTCTCGTTTTGTGGTCGGCAAAAGCCTGGACAGAGTACCAGTGAACACATTTGTGATTTGATTCTGCAGCGGCAGAGTCTTCATGTTATGACAAGACTGTCTACATGTCTGAAAAAAACAAGAAGAAATAATGTGGGAGTCCAATTAAGAACATAGAATGCAAATGCACATTACTTTGCGGTGTCACAACATGCATACCTCATTTTATAGATCTGAAAATTACAGGTGTGTGACTGCACAGCTGCTGGTGATAACACAATCACCGCTAACTGTGTGAGTGGAGTGTTTTAAACGGCAGCCTCATAGTTGCTTTAAATCAGCCTTTAATTAAGATTGGCTGTCAGACATCCACAGTCTAAAGAATGTCAGTATCTCTTTCCATCACTCGGCTGCATTGTGTGCCCGTTGCCAGGCAACCGAGCGATTCAAAGCGCTTCCTCAGTTTCGGTTTAAACATCCTTGCAGTCGGCGATGTGCAAATCCTTCTCGACCTCGCGTGTCTCACCACTTTCTTCCTCGTGCCGAGTCTTTAAACGTTCCACATGTGGAAAAAGCGCAGATCGTTGCCCACATTACAGACGCCGGCCGGAGTCAACTGTCAAAAAGTGTTGTTGTGATTTATTCAGCCTCCTGAATCTCACCAGGGCCGGAGTGAGAAACACCACAGCGCTCACTCTTGTGTATTTATATCCTAATAAATTATTACTCAAGTAGAATATTTTAAGTCCGGACATATCTTAAGTAAAAAAAAAAAAAAAAACATGTTTCAACAAAGTTGAAGTTGGGTAAAAGCTGGAGAATTCAGCACAAAACTACTAGACTTTTCTTCCCGTGGATGAAGGACAATGTTGTGTTTAACAATATTTATCATTTATCACAATAAAAGCGTCGCCTTCAACTTCCAACTCTGGACACTTTTTTGTGGGTTCAACACTTTGTTGAAAACAGAGAATGGAACTAAACAACTGTAACCTTGAGGTTGTTTGTACATATGGTTTCTACAAAGAGGGAAAAAAAGTCACTTCTCATTGAACATCGACTCTTCTTTCCGACCGTCTTTGGTGACGTTCGGTGATGAGCTCTTACCTGGACAGCCTTCTGAGACTGGATGTCAACGATGAGCACTCGGTTCAAGGTCGGCTGCGTGGCGTAAATAAACTTGTCCTTGACGTTGACCGCTGATGACCACACACACCTCTGGACCACGTCTCCCGGTGAGGTCGGACACACTTCCTCCTGACAAAAACAAAAGAAACTATTAAGTGTTTTATATCACAAGGAAATGCAGCTCGTTAAAAAACAATTATCTTCTTCCAGTCGTTACCGGTCGTTGCTTACTACTCGCAGTCTTATCACCTGTGATAATGTGAGGCGTCTTTATCTTTGGCAACTTGGATAAATGAAATCTCTCTGTAGCTGCTGCCATTTTGCCCGCACGTATCACACGGAACAGGAGACCTGCGGATGCTCAGCTGCCAGTGTTGGCAGTGGCTGCCTTCCTGACCAACAGGAACCTTTATCACCCTCCCTCCTTCTGTCTGTGGAGCTCCTCTCCCTCCTCAGCCCCTTCCTGGCCCTCGAAGCCTACAGGCTGTGCCCAGGCGCCTGTTCCCGGCTCTGTGGGATGATTTAGGGAGCTACTGGCCAGCAAGGATGAATGAAGGACTCTTTCTCCTGCACTGTATTTACAACCACAGAGGCCGCCTGTGACAGGTGCCTTCCCACAGGCCAATGTCTTTTAGGTGGAAGGACATGAGGTAATGTATGAACTTCAGTGAACTATGTAAAGGATTGGATTTATCTCATCCCTGCTGCAGTAAGCAGCTCATCCCTGCCCTCTTTATTTTCTCTCTAGAGGCAGATTAAAGTGCTTCATTTTAAAAACAATGACGGTACTTTGGCATTTTTTGGCCTCCTGACAAGTTTTATAATTCGCTGCATCTGCAGTGTCTTTCCGTGTGGAGGTAACGCATCATCGTCATCTGTCCGTGTTTTCAATCCAGAACTGGTTTCATAAGCCGCAGATATCTGCACTCGCTGAAGTCATCGGTGAGTCAGTGCTGCTGAACCATGTGAAATCCCTGCAGACCCACGCTGTGGTCAGTTTGTGTTATATCGCTGTAAAAGTCTTACTTATTGCACCTTTTAAGAGGTGAGAAATCGAACTTCTGACGCCCAGCGGAGGGTGTGAATGGAGGCGGCTGTGTTTGTGTGTGTTGCATATGTCTCTGCATGTATGTGGGTGCACAACGTCTAAACAATCTACATAGATACAGAGAACAGATGAGCGTTTTCTCCTCTTTGTTACAGAAAGCTCTTCTTTCTCACACAGGACATTTCAGTACAATAACAACAATTACAAACAGATACTTCATAAAATACTACGCTGAAGTATTTTAACTCTTTACTGTCGTGAATGTGTGGATGATGACATTTAGACAGTGCTGCCATGAAATATGAGGATTCTGATATTCCCCCAGTTAAGCTGCTGGATGATTTGTCGAGTTAATATATTTGAGACGGAGCATCAGCCATCTGTGGGGAAGAAATCTGCTGGAAAACAGTAAAGCAGCAACACCCAACGTGTCAAAAAGAGGAATGTTAAGGCAAAGTAGCAGCGCACCACAGCTCTGTTCCCTCAAGGTGTTTCTCTGAGCTCTCAATCCAAACTGTGAAACAGTGTTTTACCACTCGACCCACAGTTCTGTAGATTATTAACATGCCAAACACAACGCAAATACAAATGTCCTTCATTTCCTTCACTTGCTCTTGTAAACATTAGAGCGACTGTATCGTGAGAGTAAGTCAACATTAATGAACCAAACTCATCCACGCTTTGGTTTGAATAAACATTATTTTACACTTAAATGTCGTTGACTTTAACACGTCGATGTGTCTCTCTAGGACAGATATGACCCTGTGGATGAGGTCGATAGGTTTCGATCTGGTCTCTGCCTTGTGATCGGTCTCTATTAGTGGGACAAAAGTAATTAAGGTACATAACACAAGCCTTACCCTGGACGGAGATTTGGATTTACAAATGCAGGACAGCTGCAGGAACTTGGAGGCTCTTCCCCTGAATCAACTGTCAAACTGCTTTTACACTATTTACACTTAACACATTCATAGATCTAGATTAGATTTTCACCAAATTACATTTATAATCTGGTTTAATGTGAGATCAAACTGATTCCTCTGTCACATCATCCTGTGATGTTTTTCATACACAGCACAACAATTCATGAAGCTGCCGGTCTCATGTCTTTATATGCTTTATTCATAACTGCTAGTTTGCTTATTTGGATGAGGAGAACACAACTGCATTTGTACTTTTGTTTAATGTGGTAAGAATGTGAACATTTCCCTCCTGAAGCCATCTAGGAAATAAGCAAATCAATGGTGACTCGCACGCACTTCCCCTTTGATTTACTATTTACTGGTTATTTAATAGAACACGATGCAGATTTGTTTTATTATATAAAATAGACGATTGATCACGGCACGTGAGAGTGGACACGGGCGTGATTGACAGCTGGTGTCATCTAATAGACACTTGTGGCGCTTTTCTACCATAGAGTTCTAGCACGGCTCGAATCGACTCGTGTTTGTTTGCTTTTCCATCAGTGACAGAACCTGGTGCTCTGACGAGGCTGCAGGCGAGCTGAGCCGAGACTTAAATGTGTCGTCGTCGCCTCGACGTCCGACACAAGAATCAAAGCGAACAACTGTAGATCAGTTAAAAAGACTTAAAAGATCCTGAAAACGTGCGTTAATCGCCAACATTTAGCAAGGAAATGTCTATAATCTCAATATTTAACAGAGGAGTCTGGTGTATTTAGAGACAGCTCTGCTGAAAGCTGGCGATCGTGAGCCGAATCACAAGCCGTTGAGCTGTATTTCAGTTCAGTGACTGTGTCTGTGCTCCACTCATGCAGGAAGTACTTCACTACTGTAGGGTAATGCCGAGCAGTGCACACACTGTGACCGGCGTCGCGTTGACACTCAACGCGACGCCGGTCAAATCGCAAAGCTCGACGATTGAGAAATGGAAGTTGAGATTCCTGCGGCTGAAGTCACGACAGGTTGCCATTCTCTCTCTTTACTCATTAAACCTGCACTCGGTCGCACGGTCACGTCACATTTGATTGCAGTCTGATCATGCAGAGCACATTTCAGTGAAGAGCAGAGCGGGTATTTTAGATGAAATGCTTAATATTCACACACTTTGACCTTGTTCATCACCACAAAGAAAATCAAGAGATCGGGCTGGTAGTGTCAGGTCAACATAAGTGAGAACAAGAGCACTGAACTGTTGATTATGTCCCTTTAGGGCACTCTGGATTTCTGTGCTGCTGCAGAGGGAAGTGAAATAAAGAGATTTCCTGAATAGACTTTTCAACAGTTGGACATCAGAGTGTTATCTCTGATACTGTGTGTATCACAGTTAAACACTCTTCCTGGTAGTTAAGGAGAATGGATCAGCGCTGCGATTACTATAAACAAATCAATCAAGGCTTCTTTGCCACGGAGAAAACACCAGCGCCATGTTGGGAGCGGCCTTGCCTTTGAGCAGCAATCCCCCCGAGGCGGCGCTCGCAGTGATTGATATCCTAATACAAACACACCTCTCACACCTCTCACAGCTCTCACAGCTCTCACAGCTCTCACAGCTCTCACAGCTCTCACAGCTCTCACAGCTCTCACAGCTCTCACAGCTCTCACGCGCGGCTGATTGTTGTGCATTTATGACACTGCATTATGTGCAACAGTCATCCAATCAGTGCAGGAGTCCTGGATGAGAAGCAGCTCAGTGGAAACCGTCTCCGAGAACACGTGTAAATCTAACCGGTAATCTGTCAGCGAGTCGCTTTGGATATTTCTGCTGCCGGAGAGCTCCGGTGATAAATGGTGCTTCAGTGAGGGAGGCTGACACCTTACTGGTCTCTCAGGGAAGTCACTTCACAGCACTGATCCAAACAACCGTGTGATTATCAATAACTATTTTAAAACCAATTTATATTAACACTTCTGTTGCTGTCCTGTCGTCGCATGTGTACGTCTCATTACCGTAACTAGATAAATAGAGTTTGCACACATATACGTGTCGTTACGGTAGAACCTCAGGACGTCCAATCACAGACGAGACGTTTGTGGCGTCAGCTTCTCAGTACCGTGACTCCTAAACACTTGACTAACTGCCAGATATTGAAAGTGAAAGTTCTCTTGGAAAACGTGGCAGAAGAACTCACTCAATGAAAATATTTCGACAATTCTACAGCCATAAAATCAAGGGGTTAACAACATGAGATACATCCCAGGATGTGTGAAAGGTGTCGGCCTCAGCTCTGTTGAGGACTGTGTCATTTGACTTGTTTCTACAGCTCACAATTTAATGCTACGTTCAGGCTGCCAGGCTGTACAGTATATATAATAATAATATATCCAGGATGAGGCCACTTGACATGAGAGACAACAGTCATATCAGAATTCATGCAGCTTTTTGCCGACACGGATTCACTGAGCGTTGACCTGCATCGGCAGAATAACAATGAAGGAGAGCGGCGTCCTCTACAGCTAAATCTCACCCAGAAATATGCTGGACTATGACCTGCTCCAATACTGAGCAGGCATGCAGGTGTGTGTGTGTGTGTGTGTGTGTGTGTGTTACAGACAGCAGTCGTGTTTACATGAAAGTCAGACACAAGACATTGGTTTTGGACGTGAACTTTCAAATCTCATCCGTATCGAATACAAATTGAAGTGGATTTGATGAAACTGTGTCAACTGAACATGGTTTTACTGTAGATCAGGCTGCTGATACTCAGGGAACTTAGTGAGACAGATATTTACCTCAGGAGTTTGTGGATAAATCATAAATAATTAAGCCTGACATAAAGTGATTAATGTATTGTTTTTTTTTTACTGTTACAAACAAGACAATTCGTTTCTCAAACCTTAAAAAAAGCAATAATTATACATTTATATGATCTGCATGTTTAATTTGGCAGATATTTTTATGCCAACACTGGATGTGGTCCTCATGGCAGGGCTTAATTTAGAGCAGGGGTTTCAAACTTGAGGCGCGTGAGCCACATGTGGCCCCCCCAATCGATTCATGTGGCCCACCTTGTAACATCAAGTTAAAATGAGTTATTTCTATCACCACTGAGTCTATTTAAGTCATTTATAGATTCATTTTTCATCATAAATGCATTGTTCTTTTGTTTTACTGAAGACTGTATAATGTTTCTATGGCTGAACGATTCTGAATAAATATCTAATTGCAATTATTTTGACAGGAAATGCGACATGATTCGCGATATCAGAGGGAACGGACATTTTTACATCATTATTCTCATTTTCATTCATTCATATTAGACGTGTAATAATAATTCATCTAAACTGATATTCTGACACACATTTTGGCTTGAACAAATGTTGCATATTGCGATTCCGATTAAAACTTCGATTAATTGTTCAGCCCCAATTGTTTCATATCAAAACTTAATCACGAATTTAAAATGATGGTGAAATATCGTCATGAATATTGCAATATCATGATAGAAATAACTAGTGAAATAACTTGAATCTCTTATCTCTCACCACCACTGATGTTTTTTGTTGACCTGTTTATTGGCCTTCAGGTCATTTGTGTTTGAGACCCCTGATTTAGAGCGTCCAATGAACAATGAGGATTGGGTTCCATGCTCAGGGGAACCCTTGACCTCATGGGTCCACTTGTTTTTTACATGAATAAGATTTACATTTATGTCAAACCTGCCACTACATTATCCGTGTTTGCGTCAGAGAGCTTCTCAGCAGGCAGAAGCCTGGCAGAGTTATAATGAGGTTAACTGACTCACACTCATCGATGAGCGACTGAAAACTAGATCACAGGAGTCCAGCCTTCTTTTTCCACTGTGCGCTTCCCCGACGCTGCCGGGAGCGAGGTGACTGCCTCTGTGACCCGTCTCTAAATCCACCACTGTGCCACACAATGGAGGAGACAATGACATCACTATTCATACAGTATTAATTGGTTTGAGGCAAATGTGCAAGTCTAACAGCGGTGCACTGAAGCTTCACCTGCTCACATGAATGAGAGTCTGTGCTAATTCTTCCCAGTATAAACTCTATTGACTGGTAATGATTGATTTCAGGAGGTATTACTGAGCCAGACGCCAGGCCGGCGAAAAAATAAATAACACAATCAATCACACATTTTCTCATTTGAAAACACACAAAAAATCTCTACTCTTTCAAATCACAGAAGTTTACACGTCGCGGTGGAGAATGTTAAAGGTTTTGATGCCAAGGACTCACAACGCTTTTAAAAAGTTCCTCATAACATTTCTGTTTTATTACGCTATTTGTTTTTTTGGCAAAATATTCAGCTGTAATAAAACAGCAGAATTCAAAGGGGGGAGCGTTCAACAGTGTAATGAGTCTCTGACGGGTATAAATCTGCAGTTTATAGACAACACCTGGGTGAGAGAGACGTGCAGGTCGTTTGATTGTTTAGAGTTTACAACTTTACTTAAGAATAATCCAAATGATGCCTTGAATTATTACACTGGTGGTGGTGGAGAGCCAAACCTGCAGGTAGAGCTGTTAGACTCCACAACATTATACACAGTATATCTAAAATAATAAAAGGTCTTCAGCATCCACCTGTGAGCTGGACGAGTGTAAACAAGACCAAACATTAATGACTTTTTACATCAAATAAGTCAAGTTTTTATGAACTCCTGGATAAAATGACGGGATATTCCTGGGACATGCTACATGACGTCACCTTTGAGGGAAGTAGAACATCTCACAAGTGTAATGCACCTTATCAAGAGTGGAACAGATGCAGCTTGGAATTTGCACTACACAATTAACCACAACATTAAAAACAGGTAACTTTTCTTCCCCCATCTGCTGCGACAGGAAAACAAGGTTAATGGAAGTCGCTTTGTTTGCAAAAAAAAAGGAGAAAAAATAGAGAAAAAAGCAACTAAATGAAGTGAAAGACACAGTCTGGTGATAATTGCCTGTGGCTTTGTCTCTTTCTACAGCAGCTTTCACGACACAGTCACTTGATCCCTTGTCATAATGAGATTCATCACAGAGTCATTGACAACTTCAAAGTAGACTTTTGGATTTAAAAAAAACAAAACAACTAAATACAAAATCAAAATCATCTGCTTTCTAAAAACAAAATCAGTTTACTTTTCCTTTCATCGCTTGTTATTACATGAATCCAGAATTTGAAGCTTCACAGATTTTCACCCTGTGGCTTTGACGCCTTTGCTTAAATACGTGCATTGTAATAACTGTAATAACTCTTCAGATATCATCTAATAATAAAGTAGCCTCTGGGGGGCAAATGTCCAATATTCTGGGGCTTCTGGTGTAGAGCAAATATCTGGGCCAAGTCTCTGCCTTCCTTTCAACGTGCGCTGTTTCCAATCAAATGAGCGGTGAGGCGTAAGAATGGAGTTCGAGTTAAAGGAGAATGTTTGTTGGATTTTGGCTCGTCTTTATTTCTAATCTTCATTAAGGATTATCTGCCTGTGAATGCACAAGATTCCAGGCTTAAAATCTTCCCCCAAAGACTGGGTATATTCACAGCTCACTTTGAAAGACAATATCAAATGAGGATTAAAATACCTATGTGAGCAGTCAGTGATGTGCTCATACAGCATGTGTACAATGCTCATGTTTGTCTTGAATAAACCTGGCATAATAGACCTTTTCACAGCAGATATTTGTCGACATGGACACACACAGGGTCCAACATTGCCCGATAGTCAAGAAAAAGAACATGTGCAGTGAGTCACTGCTTTCCTGAACACTCACCTGCAGAGCCAGCAGCTTCTCACTGGGCTTAATGTGTCGTTGTATCTCACATGCCACCGGCTGAATGACTTTAATGCCATCTTCATAGAACACGTAGAACATGTTGCCAATGCCGAGACCTGCAGGAGAGTCCAAACAAAAGGAAACAAAAATCAAAACCAGCTCCATTACGCAACCCTGGAATAGCTCGGGACTCGACACCAGTGTGAATGTTTGCAGAAATAAGCCTTTAACACTGTTATCTCCTTCAAAAGCATCAAATCATTTAATCCTCCTCATCACAGTTCACTAACCCTATTACAAAAATTCAATTAACTCAGTTTAATGAATGCGACAGAGGAGCAGACGGTGTCTAGACGTACCTTCTTCTCGCCACAGAATGTTTGCCACTGTGAGGAAGAAAAAAAAGAGGAAAACATGGGTCAAAATAAACACTAATAAGCAAACACATGAACTCCTATTGGTGCAAAGAGGAGAGACGAGCACATGAAAGTTTGATGGAAACAGTCTTCCCGACACCTATTGCAACAGACAATCGATGGAGCGCTCTGCTTGGAAATCATTTGATACCAAACACTGGAAAATGGAGTGCGGTCAACAAACTGCAGTAAATACTTTATGATCTTTGGATGCTGTAACGCAAACGCACTCATGTGAACCTGATATCAGATCATCACCCGTCGCCATCATTATGGGTTTTATGGATAAGCTGGCTTAGACACACATGAGTAGTCCACAGGTCTCAGGCTCAGATGATAATCATAACTAATTAGGAGTGATTAGAGTGCTGCTTCTCCTTCTTTGGCAAAAACCAGCCCCTATAATGGCTAATTTCTCGTTATATTCAGTTGGAGGTGACTAACGGCATGAAATGTGGGATGAAAGCCACGTAACCCTCTGATTGCTTTAATGAGCGACCTGAAACACAGCAGCCACCGAGTGCTCGCAGAGGAGACCACTGATGAGGTGAGAAGATGGAGAAGGTATTTACAAAAACCTCGGTCTCTGCTGAGTGGAAATCTAAAGTGAATAATTATTCTAAGAATGGCCCTAAGGTGTGAAAACCACTGCTTCTCATTTTTCAACCTCAAACATGTTTAAAACATGCCAAAATTCTAATTATTGAACATTTTCGTGAACAGACTGGCTTAAATAATTAAATAAAAAATAATATATAATATATACAGTATATATATATATATATATATATATATATATATATTGACCTGACCAGTACAAGTCAACTAGAATGAAATATTTAAAAAGGTGAAATATGTAAGAAGTGTATTATATTATGTCACAAAATGGCCATAATGAGTCATCAACGATTGGGAAAATGTGTAAAATCAAATATGCTGGATTTGTGACAATTGTGCAGTCAGTATATTCACAAAATAACATTTCATTTGTGGGCAGCAAACAAATAAAGATAAAAAATACTGCAGCTAGGAGCACTTTTAAAACCATGGATGTAATCAGAGAGCAGCTGGCTGCTGCTGAGCATCATAAAGACTGAATGATACCACATCTAAAAAACCTCGCTACCCCTCTCAAAAATGTCTCGACTACAGGAGAAGAAAAATGAGGATATGCAGTGAAGGAGCGCTAAAACATAGACGACTGAAAGTGGAGAGGAAGCTGACGGCAGACATGAAGCAGCACAGATAACTACAGCCGAGGTTCTTGTTGTCATCTCAACGACGCTCGAACGCAGACACCGTCACTCAATTTTCTGTCTGTAGCTCACATGCTAACATTAAAAACAATATAAACTAACACAGATGGAGGCTAAAGCTCACATTTATCACCTGGAAGATTTGATGAAAGATATAAAGTAATATTTCTACTTCCTTTCACTTCAAAAATGAACAAATCTGTATGGACGTGTTTTAGCAGAGGTGACAAAATGTGCATGCGACTGCAAAATTCCAGCACTCGATAAGCATTGTTCTCCAGCCCACGAGCAGCAATACTCTGCTCTCACGCTGCCTTTTTAACCGTGACCTTCTCTGCCTTTGTTCTGTCCCCCCAATCTTCTCCATGCTTTCCACCACATCTCCCATTTTAAGGCATTTTCACTCCACAATCCAATTTCCTGCCCAATTCACATCCGATTCTAATCTAACCTCTAATGCAAAGCTCATTCCCACAGCCTCTTGTTCGGGCGGACAAATGCACAGAGAGAGAGAGAGAGACTGAGAGAAAAGGGGGGAGACAAAGCCGACTAGACACGGCTGTGCCGTTAGTCAGCCTTAATCTATCCAAAACGCTTTGTCATGTGTTTCCTGTGCACTCCCTCATACCTTTTAGCTCATTAAAAGTTACACAAAAGGAGTGGGATCCGCAGATAGAAAGACAAGGAAGGAAGGAAGGAAGGAAGGAAGCAGAGGAAAGGACAAAACATAAAGAAAAACAATAGAATTTATTTGAGATGTGCCAAAAATGGAAAATGGGGGGAAAATGGAAAAGAGGAGTTGAGATGAGATCTTGTGAGCCCAGGTCTTTTCCAATAGCCCACAGTATTGATGCTATTCATCACTTGGCAGAAAGTCCAGCGCTGTTCTGCGCATACAAGAGGACCATACATCAACTTCATCATCCATATAACAAAACAAGCTGGCTGCCACTGTAGGCGGTGAGTTCACTCTCTCTGGCCGTAATAATAACTGTGTTTCCACTGTGGGCTCGGCAGCGCCACACTTCCCCCTCTCCGCCCTGGACTCTGCAGTTCCTCCCATCAGCAAGGTTACATAAATTCAATTTCTTTACACGAGCACGCTGCTGCGACAGTGGGCCAAACAGCCCGTGGTGTTCACCGCGGCGGCGTGGCAGAACACAGCGAATGCATAATACAGGTGGACTAATTGGGTCAGAGCGGCGGCAGAAATGCAAAATGTAACGCAGGACGACGGCCCTGCGTCTGCACGTTTCTCTTTCTGCCGCTCTCTCCTCAGTTTGTCCCAGAGGTTTCTGGGAAATACTGAACCCTGCAGTGTGTTGGAGTCTTGCTTCAATTATACACAGAACACAAATACTTTATCACGACAACCTGTGGAAAAAAACTGTCTTAATCTGTGTTGATACAATACAAATATGCTCGCTCTGCAGCGTTACTTGAGCTGAGCCTGTGTTTTACATGCACCTGCCAACGTCCACTGTCTGTCTGTCTGTCTGTCTGTCTGTCTGACAGCACAGCCACACACACAGCCCCCCCCCCCGCTGTGGTGTTATTTTTGTGTGATGTATGTTAACATGACATCCAGTCATGAGACTGATGACACAATCTAGCCAATCAGAGAGTGTGTGGCTGACAATGTGACATTGAAAATATTCAAATAAGATGAGCTGACGACTGGGACTGTTTGTAAATAAAATATTTAAAATATTAAAATAAATATTAAATGTCAAATCTGTCTGACAGACACTGGAAACTTCATGAATACTATATTTGATCCCGTCTGTTCTATGTCAAACTAAATCTTTTAAGACTTTGTTTCATTGTCTTAATTCATTTTCTAAAACTTTAACTTTTCACATTTTTATCCAAAAAGAGCAGGGCATGAATTTGAAACTCAATCATGGTTAAAAAAAACAACAACACAACAATATAGCTTCCTGTATCATTTGTAAAAATGGCGCTTTATGAAGGGTCATTTTACACAGACATATTTCATGTTCTAATTCACAGCAGCTGTGAAATCATGGCGTCTCTCTCTCTCTCTCTCTAGTGTTTGAGAGAACACTGATGAAAAATATCTGTTTGAATTCTTTGTGCCTCCTCGTTCTGCACCACACAGACATAACTCAACAAGTAATTACAGTTTTTTTAAATAAATAAATAAATATTCACCACCCATTCTTCAGCCAGTAAATTATAATGATTTTATTTATTTATTTATCTCTTTATTTTTTTTTCAGCTCTTAGCAGCTGCGTGGTGCATGTATTTGAGAGATGATTGACGACTGCGGGGCTAACTTCAACAGAAAGAGCAGGCAGTCGTATTTACAGTCAGGTAACTTTTCATAAAAACACAAACTGCCTGCACTAGAATTAGAGCGAGCAGCTGGAAGTCTGTGGGGGAACTGAAGGCTGCGTCGTGTCTTTAGGGGGAAAATATTCAAAAGACTTTATCCTCGAAGAAAAACAATCCCTGAGAGTTTGCCCCGAAAAAAGTACAACTTATTGCAGAGAGAGAGCTTGAAACATCAAAGCTTAAATAACATACATTAAATAAATAAATGAGAATCTATTTTTATGTAAAATAAACCTGTTATTCATTCATTCCTCCTCCACATGAGGGTTACGGGGCAGCTGGAGCCAATCCTGACGGACATATGGCAAAAGGCGGGGCACCAATGTTACCATTAACGCCAGTTTTTTTTTACACACTGAGTGTTAAAATAACTTGAGTGTGAAAGCTCGTGGATGGCGTCACTAGAGCTGCTTGTTGCTGACAGCACGTCCAACACAGTGTGAAAACCCACTGTGATGGAAACACGGACGCTGTTTTGGCGGAGGCCGATAGTGTGGAATAAAACAGCCTCGGTGTGAAGTAAGTTGTTCACGGATTAGATTCTCCTCCCGGAATCTCACTCTTAAATTAACCCAGTGCCTCGTTTTGTTTAATCCAAACACAAGCTTCTGGATTCTGGATAATGGTGAAGAAACAGTGTAATAAAGTAATGTAATGAGGACAGTGTGAAGATGAGTGAGGCAAAGATAGCGCAGTCCATAAAACAGACAGTAAAAGGTTCATCAAAGGGGCAATAAAGGGGATTTATGAGCATGAAACGGCCGGGGTTTTATGTTGAGGGAGGTGAAGAGTTACTCATCAGTAACACTAATCAAGGATTATTTGTCGTGTTTTGAAGAATTCAATTCAAAAAAAGAAAAAAACGTCGTCACAGTCAAATCTACATTCAAGGTCAAGAAAGTTGTGGCTTTAAAAGTGTTTTTGGAGACGTGATCTCACACAGTGCGTCACAAATATAGGATTTTAAGATTCGATATCCGATCACGACTGAGTGGAGATGTTCTGCAGGATGCCTGAGTAAACCTCCTCCTCTGCCCACTGAAGCTCCAAGACTCCATGTGCTGTATGTAAGGGTCACTTACAGTGGGAGCAGAGGATGGAATAATAAACCATAGATATAGAACAAAGTGCTGCGAGGAGAGACCAGAGTAGGACATCGAGTACAAAAGAACACAGAGGTACCCGTTTTCTGATCTACCTAATTTAAGCAACTAACTTGCATCCTAGTTTGACTGCTTGTCAGGAGTGCTCGCGTTTTCATGAGCTTTGCAGGAGTCACATGCCACAGAGACTATAATCAAACCCCCTGCAACAGTACAACATGTGCTGTCACAATACGGAGACAAACATCGACAGACATCGGAGATTAAAGTTGTGAAACCGTGTCTGAATATTGATGTCGGCACCTTTGAAACCAAGTCTGCAAAAACACGCTCTCTCATTTAAGCTGCCTCCCCCAGCTCTGTGTTTCATCTTTTGAAAGATGCATCATCCCTGTAAACAATGTGCATCCAATAATAAACTTTATTTTTCAAAGCTACATCAACCTTTGTGAGCGAGGCAACTGTTAACCTATTAAAATATTCTGCCAATAGGAGGGCGGAGACATGGTACGCACGGTGATAAAGTCACTGACACTGAAAACAAACCCAGCGCCACCACAGCTGCTCGGCCATGTTCTCCATATATGCCTCGCCCACTATATGCTAATCAGCTCTGTGAGTAGAGCAAATAAGAATGAAATGAACGACCAAAGAAATCCTGCACAAAGTAAGACAGACAGGATTAAGTGGAAATGTCTTTCACTAAAGCTGAGGTGAGTCTCATTTTTGGTGTTAATTCCATTTTAGCATATAATGAAAAATCCAGCGACCTCTTTGTCCACGCCTCAAAGACTCACGGACTCAGTGAGGTGAGGCTTTATTTCTGTCCCACTGTGGCCATTCCCTGGCGTCCATTTTGAGACTTTCCAGAAGTATCTATGGCATCTATGCTGACTTTGCCAAAGGCAATTACCTACAGTTAACAGTGAGCGGGTGAGACACTAAACTGTAACCTGAGATGGCAACATTTTCAAAAAGGCATAGAAGTAGTGACCAGTCCTCATGTTGACATCGCAGAATCAACCATAACGCAGACATTTTTTAAAGCAGAACTTTGCTTTTTCTCTTCGTGCTCAGCCTCGTGTCGGCCGCTTTATCCTCACTGTCGTAAAAACTCACCGCTGACTCTCCCCCTTCCCTTGGAGCCGCAGCCGTGATGGAAGAGCAGCCAGCAACAGACGAACGCCTTCACAACAGCAGCAAACATCGAGGAAGAGCAAATACACGTAAACACAGAATAGAGAGTTTATCCTTCCGTGTTTTTCAATTCTCGTCATCGTGTGTGGCCCCTCGTTACATCGTCCTTGCTTAATTTTGTGGTGGGATTTACTTGTAAATTAACACCGTGTAGTGGCATAAAGTCATTCCTGTTTCAGACAGTGGGGTGGGGGGGGGGGGGGGGGGGTGGAGTCAGCCGTCAAGTCCCTCGTCCACTCCATAAGTCAACAGAAAGTAAAAAGTCCCAAACTCGACACATACATCCTCATTTTTTAAGCTTCATCAAGGAGCATTAACTGCCTATTTCACATCCTTTCAAGTCCTTATAGCCTCTCGTACTCAGGCACTTTGCAGGTGAGGTCATAAAAGTTTGGAAGAGAAGAGGGCTTTAAAGGTTTAGGGGGTGACATTGGGCTCGTGTTTTCTCCTCCTCTTCCTCCTCCTCCTCCTCCTCCTCTAGGCTCAGGTTGTGTCCAATAACAGAGGAGTTCAGAGAGAGAGAGAGGGTGCAAAACAAAACAGTTGACAAACTGTAAATTAACAATCACACAGTCACACCAACCTACGCCCAAGTGACTCTAAACACTGTAGTATACATGCCAGGCCTGTATATGGCGCTGTAACGCTGCCACACAAACAGCATGGAGCATGTCCATGATGCCAGCGCACAAAGTAAAGACTCCAAACACAAGAAGACCATGAGAAAGCCAGAGCATGAGGCCCTAAATAATCCTGAAATAAGGACGTCGTCTTCATATAACTTCAACTTTAATTAAGTGTATGAGCTGTTCGGAGTTCAGTGAATGTTCCTATAATTAAAAGTTATTTACCAAATAGGTAAAGAAGAGGAGCAGCATCTTGGCCGCATGACACATGACCCTGTAAATCCCTGATATGAGGCGTGAAGTGCGGCGCTGACGCAGAGACATGAGACGCTGAAGAGTCTAAAGCAGTGAACGCTGATTCGAAGCCTCGCAGCTCTTGTGACACTACAGAAATAATTGGCACATTGTGAAGGGCAGATATTTATGCCAGTTTAGCAGCAGGCTGTCAGAGATGGATGGCGCTCTGCCTCCTGGTGACAGACTGCTCAGGTTTTCCCAAACAATGAAGCACATGGGTATATTTTAAAAAACAATACGTTTCAGTTTCAGGTTCAGGTTTTGACCTTTAATCCCCTCTGTGGCAAATTCATCTGAAGAAGCTCATTCACGCCTCACTCATCATCACATCACGTTAATCTCCTGCTTCATATCATATTCAGTCCTCTGACGAGCGGCTTCGTTCAGCATTCAGCTCTCTCTCCCTCTCATTCAGGCGTTTCACAGAGTGGCCCAGGGCAGCTCGTAAACATGCTTTCTCTGAAATGAGATCATTGCTTTCCACAAAAGTCAGATTCCTGATGCATTTTCATGTTATTCAGGGCTGCAGCTTATTAACGCTTATTTTATTAATAAGGTTTGTTTGATAGAGACTGTGCAAAGTGCCTGCTATGTACCTGCCGTCGTAACTGCTGGTTTACGCACAGAGATCATCGCCACTGTTAGTTTTAGAGCTGCAACTAACGATTATTTTCATAACTGATTCATCAGTGGATTATTTATAATAGTTTAGTCCATAAAATATTAGAAAACCTTAAAAAATGTTGATCGGTTTTCGTCAAACCTGGAAATGATGAAGTTCTCAAATGTCTTGTTTCGTCCACAAACCAAAATTATTCACTTTAAATGATTACACAAAATGACGCCCATTTTATTGACAAAGACAAGTGAGTCAGTGCCCGTAAATGACCGCTGCCTTCTGCCAAAGGTAGGAAAAACCAGAGGGGAATTTTTATACGGACAAAAAGCTTATTCAAGGTTTCTAAGGACATTGTCTTTTTTCTTTCTTTCTCTGATGTTCTCACGACTGATGCTTCACGTCCTGATCAAGTCGATTCATCTTTAGAGAAAATATGTTGACAGAATCTCAGCGTGAGGTCAATTTTAGCAGCTGCTCTGGAGCGTCTGCTGCTTATATCACACAATCATCCTCAGAGATCATCCTGCAGCTTCTCTCAAAGCACACTGAACACTTCTGAGTTTATATTTTTCTTTCTGTAAAGAAAAGAATGACAGTGAAAGCAAGAGCAGGAGAGGAGTGAGGCTATGATGTCATTGTTTACCCAAAGTTGCATAATTTGGTTGTATACACAAAACATTTTTGAGATTTTTCTCACTCTGGGAGCCGGAAGGAATATTTTTGGAATGCTGATTCTGTGAGGATAAAAAAAAAAATAAAGCTATGATAGAAAACTTTTGAGGATTCTCCTACTCCAGTCATTCTCAATACTTTAGTTAACTTCATATTTTAGAGGTTAAATTTGGGAAATGGGCTTTGAAAGACACCTTGGAGTTTTAGTCTAGACTGCGGCGGTTAGACAGTTGTCGTGTTTTTGTCTCTGACAAAAACCAGAATGTCAAAGCAGACGTTTGCACAACAAACGTGTGATAACGGAGCCAAAGTGTGAAATGGCCAGAACGCGGCGCCATATGGAGCCGATATGGATTCACACTCTCCGTGAGTACACAAGGCTGCAGTTCTGAGTGAGGACTTGGACATGATTGTGATTTATGGGATACTGATGGGGTGCACACACACACACACACACACACGTGTGTTGAGTTTTTGATGTTGATTATAGTTTGGCCACAGCTTGCACATGAGAACATGATTAGTAGAACACAGGTAAATATGTGCACACGTGTTGTTTTTAATCGTCTTTCATGTAGGACATCACCTGCAGTTTGTGAGTCGACAGAAATGAAAGACACTTGAACAGCACACTGAAAGAAACTTAACGAGTGTGTGTCACTACTTAAGCTTTCTCTGTTTTCCTTCCATTGTCCTACGTCCTCTCGGTGTGTTGTCATTATGTTTACATTGTTTTTAAAATGTGAGCTTTCCTAAGGGAGCTGGTTACTGGTTACTGATGTGCAGGGTATTTACACATGCAGCTGCTCGTCTACAAAAACAAAGTGTATCATGGGCCCAGCATCACAGGAAACACAAAAAAGCTCTTGTATGAAAGGTTCTGCCGGGTTTTATGAGCTGGTAAAGGCCGGCTGAGTGTCGATGAAAATGCTGATCGCTGCCAGTAAAAGTGAGTGAGACGGTGAAAACAAGAGCGGATTATTAGCGGAGATGAGACGAGAGGTGGACACCATGTGAGGAAAAGCAGAGGCAGTTGTTTCACAAGGTTGGAAACGGCTGCGTCAGACAAGTGCAGAGTAAATGGGTTTCCTCGTCTTGATGACCTCTCAAAGCTGCTTTACTCTACAGTGTTGCCATTCACTCATTCACCCATTCACTCACACTTCATACAGCGCATTCACACGCTGCCGGTACAGCCGTCAAGAGCAACATGGGTTTAAGAGTTAAGAGTTAAGGGTATTGAACTCACAACCTTCGAGTTGAAGGACAAGCTCTTTTTGGAATCTAGTATTTACAGTCTGATTTATCATGATTATGTATATAAGGGAACTATTGGAAGCAGGAGACTAAAGTTGAGGCAGAAAATGAACTGACAGCAAGACTTTGAAGCTGAAATTGTTCATACTTGAGGAATAGAAAAAAAAACTCTGAATGAATGAATGAATGCTCTCTAACTGCATCAGTCTGCACTTTTACAGACACAGACGGACGTCGATTATCAAGCGACTTGATTTAAAGTGACTTTTCATCAAATTATTTCCAGGGGCAGCTTGTTTGGGGTTAGCTCGACCAAGAATTATGCCGTTACTTAATATCCCATTTTGTTCTGCATTATGATTTTGAAGATTGTTGTCGGGCTAAAAAGCTGTGTGTGTGTTTTCTTCAGTATTTTATTCTGTATGCTTGATGTGTTTTTGTTCGTTTTTTTGACTGAAAAAAGAAAACAAGTTCTGGTAATTTAAAAACTCAACGTGTGAATAAAACTTCCATTCATTAAAGAGAACCAGCTTGATACATCACTAATGTATATTATATATATATATATTATATGTATTATATGTATATTATATATATTATATGTATATTATATATATTATGTCAATGTACATGACTAATTTGACAAAAATGAGAAGTTAAGTTCAGAGATAATTCAGTGTGATACCTGCAGCATGTCTGAGTGTGTGTAAGCATCTCGACTGATCACATGAACACGTTGACGTGAATAAACCTCAGACAGCGACTGTGCTGTTATACACTCTAAATATTCACTGCAACATCATCTGTTAGGATTTTGGCATAACACACTGGTGTTGTTTTGTTTTTTACGATTAGCATTTTTGTCGCAATAACAGCTGCGTGTTGAACATAATGCATCCACAAACACAAACAGGGAAATAATTGTTAAGGTAAAAAAGAACGCTAACACGTGTGTGTGTGATTGAGGATGCTTTGTTAACAAACACCAGCAGAACACACACACACAGACAGCTCCAAACTCCCAGATGTTTTGCTCTGGCCTTAAACGCTGACGTATCGACAGCAGCTGGCAGCTCTCCTAGAAAATATCACCCAGCTGGCCTCTCCTCGGAGCACCCAATAAGAATATCTGTCCATCTGCAGCGACTAATCAGATACCAAGGCAATGCAAATAACAAGCGGGGGTCAAAACTCAAACCTGCTGCCTTCGCACAGATTTAATGACTTTTGTGTTTGTTTGTTTCACCTTTGTTCATGGGAAATTATACAGCGGAAAGCACTTAAAGTATATTATTCTCTTCTCCTATATGATTTATATCAATGTTCATAAATCTGAGGATCATTTGGTCAAATGTTTCCACACTAATTATTCATGTGCAAGTTAATGGAGATATTACACTTGTGAAAAATAAGATTTCGCTCTGCTGCACTCTTTATAATTCATGTCCAAATCACACACACTTGTGTCCAGCACTTTTTGTTAAAATAAAAACATGTTCTGCTGCATAATTCCTCCTAACTGAGACATCATTAATTCAATGATAGGAAGACGATACTGACCCGTCTCAGAGTTCATATTTTTTATAATCTTGATTTTCTGAGCGTATCTTCATTACAGAGGGTGAGATAAAGTAAAAAAACTTCTTGGAGATAATTGAAACGTAACAGTGCCACGGCCCCACGTGGCTGCAACGGTGAATTATATAAGATCCAAAGCCAATTAGCAACATTTTTCCAGCTGTAAAAGAGAGCAGAATATCAGCGCTTTCATTTGCAAAAGCGACGTGAGGCGACGAGCAGATCTCAAACGAGACTCGTCAAACCCGGCAGGTGTTTCCATGCTAAGAAATCCTTAAAAGAAAAAAGGCTTTTAATGTGTCAAAGAAAAGATTATCTGCAAAGTCGCAGCAACCTGATAAAATACACGGGGGTTTGTCATTTAAATCATATTATAAATAAACGTGTTTTGGTTCCATTTGGTTCATATTAGTTTGGCATTTTATTTACCGGTACATTTAATATCTTCAAGTTCTGGATATTTGGTCATAAAAAAACAACTACATTTTTACCTTGTATATGTATATACAGGTTGCTAAGTTTTCCAGCCTCTTGATTTAAGCAAAACATAACCAATTCATTTTGGTGGATTAGTGACAATTTAACTATAATAGGAGCAAAATTGGCTCTTAAAAACATGTAACCTGTGCATAGATATTAGATTTTAAGCCTCCTTACTGAACTCACTGACTCGTCAGGATGTTTAATTTACAGCACAGAAGCGAGGGATTGAGTATTTGATGACTGCAGGCACTGGGAGCTAACACCCCACATTAGCTCCAGGCTCACAGAGGCACTTAATCCATGGAAAATAGATAGCACGGCCTCCATTTACCCACTCAACTAGTTCCTAGAAAAAGGTGATATTCATGTAGTTGGACTGGAGTCATACAGTCAGTAACACATTCATGTCAGAGTAGTAAAGTCTGTTTCTTCTCCCTCTTTAACGTTGCTGTGTGCTAATATCCCTTTGAACTCCGGTCCTGTGGGATTGCTTATTCCAAAAAAAAAAAGGGCCGGCAATATCCAGCTCCTTGTACCGTTTTGGCCCAAAGTCGAGCATCAAAAGCTTCAAGAGGTAAGGGAGGGGAGAACATGAGAGGCATGTGACTTGACTGCAGAGTGGCTGTGTGTGTGTGTGTGTGTGTGTGTGCTGTTCGGGAAACACTAATTACCTAAAACAAAACACTAACAACTACGGTCTTGAACCCCAAAAGACGGATTCTGACATTTCTGAGAAGGTCAGACTTAATTACAGCATGAGATTGTATTGAAGGGGAGAACCAAGAGGAGATTGCTTGTGCCAAATAAATGCAAGAAGGTCACTTGTGTGTCTTCAACTCTAAAGTTGAGGAAAACACTGAATATGTCTTTAAATGTCCAGTGTGTGTAACGCCCCTTTTCCACCACATGGTCCCGGCATGACTCGGCACAGCACGGCACATCTTTTTTTGCTCTTCCATTAGTGACAGTACCTGGTCATTTTTTTAGCACCTGCTCTGAGCCGATTCTATACGTGACATCGTCAGAGCGTGACGTCCGACACAAGAATCAAACCGAACAATGTCGAACTGTAGATCAATTAAAAAGACTTAAAAATCGTCCTGAAAACACGCGTTAATCTCCAACATTTATCAAAGGAAATGATTCTGTGAACAAATCTTTTTAATCAACTGATTCTAATGATTCAGTACATCGGAAATAACTGCTTGACTAGTCACTAGTTTGTGTGTGATGACCCCGCCCACGTTGAGGAGGTACTATACTGTGATGGAAAACCAACCAAAGCGCGTAGAGTCACGCCGTGCAGAGGTGTGGTGAGTCGTGCCGGGACTATGTCGTGGAAAAGCGGATAAAGAGTTAGTTCAGACATTTATTGGTGAGACTGCAGAGAGGACATCAGACCAGAACGACACTGTTGTTCTTTGTTTGTTTGTAAGCTTCCACTTCAAAAATCAAGAACACAAGGCTCCAAATGCCAACCTTTACCAAACGCTGGAGCCCTGTTATGGCTTCATTAATGCAGTGAGGTAAAACAGGCAGGAAGGTCCAGCCCTTCTACTTGCTTTTTGTTCTTTTATCACTTGCTGCTTTACACATCTTTTACATAATGTTTGTACATATGTCTAAACTTGCATATTCCTATATTTAATCTGGAGTGGATATTAAGCCCTTTCTGTTTGTCTTAACTGTTTATAACTTATAACTTTGTTATAATGTTTAGAAATGTCGCTTACAGCTGGACAAAACACTAAATAACAAATAAAACACACAGTCTGATTGGTTTGTCCATTCGGGGCCACTGTAGAAACACAACTTATTCTAAGGTAACACTGTTTACACTTAAATAACTGCTAAAATGTTACTGATGTTTATCAATTTATCAGTTGACAAAAAGTTAAAATTATTTCTCTTTCTCTGAAATTCTCTCATCTCTCCCAGGCACCACGATAAAGTTTGCTTAAGAATGAGCGTGAGAAACCAGGCGTGATGTGACACAGTGTGAAGACAGTACCACCATCGTCTCCTTCACAGAGGCTCCATCGTTGCATGATAAAAACATTAAATATGGACAGCGTCATTTGCATATACATACGAGTTTTGCGCGCTGAATCCTCCACAAAGAGCGAAGAGATGTCCTCGTCCACGCCGGCCTCGTTTTTGGCGATGCAGGTGTAAGCGCCGGTGTCTTCAAAGTGGACGTTGCTGATGTGCACCTCACTCCCGTTAGCTTCACGGAGACGCAAAAACAACAACAAACAAAATGAGAGGAGATAAAAGTCTTCATGCTTCCATCTCTCTCTTACATAACACTTCTCTAACATGTTAAGTAGAAGAGTGAGGGGGTTTGTTTCAGAGAGGCAGGTAGGAGTTCAAAGAAAGAACAAGAGTCAGAGCCGACCGCCACATGCTGTGTGTCATATTTACTGGTTTTTTTTGTGCAGCCTCAAAAGAAAAGTGTCTCACGTCAACAGTTTACTGACAAACCTACAAATCATTTGAAACTTTGCCTGTGAAATTTGGGCTGAAAACAGCAACAACAATGAATGACATCGAACCAAAAAGTCCAGCAACCTTTCAGCTACTTAAGGCTCACGCGTCTGTCAGAAGAAATACTTACATACTGTTATTGTTAACAGTATGTAAAGAATAATAAAGAGCAGAACAGACAGTATTCACGGTCAAGCAGCAGCGATAACAGTGACATTTGTGTAAGTGGTAATGGTAGCGATTGTAAAAGTAACTGTAACATTTAAAGTGTTAGAGCTGCAGTAAAATTATAATGGAAGCCATCGCGCGGGCAATAAAAATATACAAGTGCTCATGGAGTAAGCAGTTAACTCTGCACTCGCGCACCTTGCAGGGTGAGCTGTTTGGACAGCTTGGTTGCGATGTCCATGCCGTTCTTCAGCCAGGCCAGCTGGGGGCTGGGTATACCCTCGGCGTGGCAGCGCAGGCTGGCGGTGACGCCTGGCTCCCTGGCTTGGCTCTCGGGGTAAACTCTGATGACGGGAGGAACTGGGGGTAAAAGAGGGAGACGGGGGAGACGGGGGGGGATGCAGAGATATGAATAAATGCAACGCACTCTTAAACTGGTTGTTATGAATGTAGCACCTGAGGAATGAAGCAACCTTATTAAATGAGAAGTTTTACAGAAGATGCCAAGACTTGCATTAGCACTCACTATTAATAGGATCAGCATTGCTGAATACCTTTAGATAAGGTTAACATGATCTGCAGAGCCAAACAAATCAGACAGATAAATAAGGGAAAGAACCCCTGTTCAGATATTATTGATTTAGCTCGGCAGTCATGGATTTTGTGTAACCTTTTGTCAGGAAGGAGATGAGAGGATAGAGGCAGACAAAACAAAATGTGTGAAGCACAGAGTAAATGTCGCTCCGCTGCACACTGTTACACATTCTTGCACTCTGTGCCACTCTCACGCTGGAGTCTCTCCCTTGTTTACACTACCCTGAAGCAAAAATAAATAAAAACTCTCCCACTTACTGTACTTCCAAGAACCATGAATCAACATAAATCAATAAAGCACACAAACGCATAATAATATGTATTTATGCATTGGCTCAGAATATGCCACAAGTTTTGCTCTACACCCGCGGAGCTAACCTGCTAAGAGTCCTGCTCCACAAAACATGGAAAATATCAAAATGATGAATTTGAATAATCCATTAAAGCGAAGGAGCCTTCTCTAAATAACACAACAATGATTAAAAAAAACTAACTTATATATATATATAAAAAAAACAGTAGCATCTGTGAGGAGAATCCCACTAAAATCACCAAAAAATTCCACAACAGCTCATGGGATGACAACCTGGCAGTGGTTTAAACAGGGGCATCAAATCTCTCCATCTTGACATCACGAGTCCGGCAATCTCTAATAATTCCGTGGCCCAAATCAGTGTCCTCCTTTCAGAAACGTGAGCAGAGGGTGGAAGCGAGTGACTTGGCAGCGGCGGCGAAGGCAGACGTGCTGTGCAGACCATTTCCTGTGGGCACCGGGTTTAGAGGAAGTCTTTACTCAGTCAGGTGAGCGAACGAATTGCAGATTGCTGCCACAGCCATCTGGTAACCGCGGCACTCCGGGGCTTTGGCGTTTACTTCAACCCGGCTGCCAACGCGCCGTCCACAGTGGGCTGCCAAGGACTCTTATGGCAACCAGGTTACTTTACCAATCAGAGTGACGGAGACACTGCAGCGACGCCGATGCCCCTGAGCACTAACAAGGCTGATTGAACAAAGTACACAGAGACACTTACTTGGTAAGCTCTTCTGAGTGAAGATTATTACTCACGCTTAATTTCCTCACATATACGAAAAGCTGTGGCCTCCTTTCTCTGTGTGCAGATTCATTTCAACTGTGAGAACGACATCGCCTTGTTCATATAGTGTTTGAGCACAGGATTTAACGTACTCAACTAACGTAACTTCAGAAGATAATACTGAGCGTGTTTGGATTAGAACAGTCATCGTTTGTTACATTAAAAAAAATGTTCTTTGTTTATAAGGAGCAAAGGAACCAGGAAATATTCAACTTTCAAGAAGCTAAAACGATCAGAAATCTTGTTTTAATCATGAAATAAGCTTCAAACCAATCAAACTATTATCAAAATAGTTGACAATTAATTTACTAAACGATTAATCGAGTAATTGTTTCAGCTCTAATTTGGATTTTTTTCATTTTGTGATGATGGTCAGGTTTCATAAATGTCATGGTTACAGTTTGTGCATATTTATATTGTGTTGCTGGTTACTGCTCCAATTCTTTTTTTATTTTTTTATGTCCTTTAATGTAGCGTTAGAAACATGGAGCTGCATGGCAAAGTGAACAGCAGAAGCAATTAAAATACTATAGTGATCAATGGGGTCCTATTGAATGCCCAGATTTATTTTTACCAATAAGATCCACTTCTCAAAAATCTCTTGGTGATTTCAGGCTTAGTCCAACTATATGAAGCTGTCCCGCCTGCTGCTCCTGTGACATAATCATGGGGATGTTACAGGGCAACAACCATTTAACTTACATGGCAGTTTAGAGCAAATAAAGCACCCACTGTATTTGGATTAGAGGACGGCACTGATGAAGAAGACGAGGGTGTGACGACCAGCAGACAAATTCTCTCTGTTTTTTAAACTTTTTGAGCGTTCTCCAACATTGTAATATGGTTTGTCACGAGTGTCTGCCCACTGCTCTAAACGCTCAAGTGTCTCATCAAATAAAAATCTGCTCAGAGTGGTCAACCTTTACAGAACCTCACTGAATCAGCCTTCAACAGCGACAC